>NW_007579863.1:61804-90896 GCF_000690725.1 Stegastes partitus
AAAAGAGGGAGATAAGAGGAAAAGAGGGTGACACAGCAGAAAGAAAGAGAGGGCTGGAGAATAGAGATGAGAGGTGGGGGAGAGAGGAGGGAGAGATGGGGGAGATACTCGGGAGTGACAGACACGGCAAAAAGAAAGGGCAGAATGAAAGAGATGCAGCGAGAGATTGAGGCAGATGGAGAGAAAGCCGAGCGATAAGGAAGCAGAGAGGTGGAGGAAGAGGAGGAAGAAGAGGGAGGGAGTTAGGTACAGTGGAGAGAAAAACGAGGTAGAGAGAAAAAGCCTCGCTGTGTCTCAGTGTGAAATAAAGGCGACGCATTACTCAGCCGCTCCATCTTTACCTCCTTCTTTATGTGCACTTTTCTTAATTCTGTTTATTTATCTATCTTTCTCATCTTATCTTTATGTTTCTATCCACCCCCAACATGGCTCCAAACAGCTGATCTCAAATGTATTCAATTCTAAGTTATTTATGGAGGCCTAAAGTGGAAAAATTAAATCTGTAAAGCATATCAGTGAACCAGTGAGTCCAAGAAATGTGTAGACACCAACACTGGATGCTTACAGGTTGACAGTTTTGGCTCATCTAACTGTAAAAACCTGCAATCAACATGTGCAGCATTCTCCATGTCTGGTTCATTACTGGTAAAAAATGGAGACTCCACATGGTATAGATGTGGTACCACTTAGGTTTCTACATTTTTAACACGACTGCTGATGAACAGCTGAGTCAGTAGTAGCTCCTTGGTTGTGCTGATGAGCTCGATATTTTGTTGGGAAATGCAAATGGTTTAAGTTTTTGGCAGTTTTTCGACATTTAGAATTAGGTGGTTTTATTGACATTTATATATTAGATTTATTTTTATTTTTTTCTGACAAAACCAAGCTCACACTTGTACCTTCAGGAAGTTAAAAAAAATATGACAATATCCCTCCTTTTACAGCTTCTAGCTGTGATAAGGGGTGTATTACCGTAAATTCCGGACTATGAGTGCACCTGAATACAGGCCGCACTTGTCTATAAGCTGCAGGTGTCCATATTGTAACATGAGATATTTACACAGAAAGATTTTTTAAACTTTTAATTAAATATGTACTGGTAATACGCACAAATACCATAAATACCTTTTTTTCTGAACAGTTCCTGTAACACGGCTGATTAAAAAAACTAAAAAACTACAGCAGCCTACCAGGAAAAGTCATTGATCGCTATCTTCATCTTCCTCCTGCACTAAAACCACTAAAGTCTTCAGTGTCGGAATTGAACAGCCTCAGAATTACTTCGGCACAAACTTCCTCAGTCTCTCTTTCGTTGTCGCTCTCAACGTCACTTTTGTCTCGAGGCAAATTCGTAAAACTCGTAAAAATCCATAAATTAGCCGCATCGTTGTTTAAGCTGCAGTGTTCAAAGAGTGTGAAAAAAGTAGCAGCTCATAGTCTGGAATTTACGGTAGTTGACTTTTGGTGAGACTAAATAAATGAATGAATAAATAAATAAATAAATAAATAAATAATGTGGTGAAATATTTTGGTGGGATTTTAACTTGTAACAAACTACAGACTTGGCAAATTAAGATCACAGACAACCTCTGTAATTATTTCAACTTAAAGCAGCTCCCTAGGTAATGCTAGTCCAGTTCAAATAGAGCTTTATTTGGGTTTATTTATAGTAACTTAAACATTGCTCTTACTTTAGCTAGCAGATGCTAACCTGCTCCGTTTAGCAGCAGGTGATTGGCTCGCTAAGAGAGTCTGGAGGCATGTGATTGGTTAAAAAATGATGACATTTCAAAATGATAATATTTGTTCAGTATAGTTTTATAAAGTTGATGTGTGAGTTTATGTATTGCTGTCGAACAGTAAAGCTTCAGCGGTTTATTTATAGAAACTCGACTGGTGTGAACATCCTCACCTGACCTGAACTGTGCCGTTAGCGGGCGCCTCATTTATCAAACAGCGAAAACAGTATGTGAGTGTAAGAAGTGCCTGTAGCCGCCGGAAAGTTGGTATTAATCAAATATGCATATGTGCACCTATATAACGAACAATGATGAATACTCTGCATGTTCTACAGCTGTCCGCTCGCGTGTGAACAGGGATGCTCACAAAGAAACAGCCTATAAATCACAGCGGAGAAAGTCCTGAATGAGGTTCAGTCCGACCAAACTGTTTCATTTGGCACACTCACGAGAGGCCTGGCCAAGAAAGAGACACAAAAAAAACAACCACAACAACACAGCATGGAAGGGAGGTGACAAGCGCTGTGAACACTGTGTCACCCCGAAGAAGAACCGTGGCAGAGGTACAGATAAAATACTTTGAACTGAAAGAGATGGAACACAAAAAAAAAAGAAATACAGCAATGCAGCATACCAAGAAGGCACAGGACGGGGAAAGAGCTCCAGATATCCACAGATAACAGCATCCTGAAGACGAGGCATCCAAGAGCCTGGAACCACAACGTACTATTAGCTGTGACTCAGTAACAGGAAATGCAATTAACACTAATAAAGGTGCCAAAATACCCGAGTGAAACGCAGTGTCATTAACACAATCCCAGGACTTGCCAGACCTTTCTCTACAACCCGATCCAGGGACACATTTGAAGCCATGTGTAAGAGATGTTGCGTCAGAAATAAGAGCAAGAACCGCAAGAGGTCAACGTTAATTTAAAAGAGCTAAATTCAAACCTGGAGGAAATCATTTCCGTGTCCTGACAATAAAGCAGAAACTCCTGCCGGCGTGACCTTGTGAGAGTTTCTAGCTTTGCATAAAAGTAATCCGAAACTGTTTGAAAGGCGTCTTCATTTCGTATTTAGAGATATTCACATCAGTCGGTGAGGTGGTGATTGGTTCCAGATGTCAGCTTTGGGTTGTTTTTGTGAGATCTCGCTTTGAGAAATGAATGTTTGACCAGTGAAATCCATACAGAGCTCAAGACTAATCGGACATGTTTGACTCTGCCTGTAAACATCATCCGACCTTCTGTCTTCACGCTCTGGAAGACAGTGTTCCAAGACGTTTCACATAAAACAAAGACCAGACAGACTCCCCGTCGCCGTGCCAGTTAGTCAAACCCACTCTTATCTTGTCACTTGGAAGGGACAGGGTGAACTTAGTGTTTCTTTACTTCGCAAAGAACTGCAGAAAATCATCAGCCGTGAATAACAGAACATCCTCCTATTCTTCGCTCGTCAAAAGTTTTCATTGAATTTCCGGAAAAGTTCCCAAAGCAGGGACCTTCCGGAGTGGGTTGAAGACGCCGAGGAAGGGCTACCAGATGACTCACATGATTAAAAATATTGTATTTTAACTGTTAAAAATGGTAATAAAGCCTCTGAGTGTGCTGCTTACTGTTTCATACATGAAGATCCAGAACCTGAGATGCCAAAAGGAACAAACCAACACTTTGGCTGGCTTGGATGTTGGTGTTTTCAAGCTTCAGTTGACACACCGAGGGCTTCATGTTCCTCTTTCTAAATGCCCCGGTGTTTCCATGAGATTCTAAAATCTAAAAACAGATCCCGAGAACCCGAACATGAATCTCTGCAAACCGACGTCGTCTTTTTTTCCTTACCTTCCGAAGCAGCTGTTTCATCTTATCCACCACGTCTGTTGCTCAGCGTCAACATCTACAGTGACGGCATTTATTCCTGTGCGACAGCTGCAGCAAACAGTTCCTGAGGAAAATGGATGCAACCCAAACTCATGCATGTCAACACTCAAATTCCAGCTTACGATCTGGTGTGCAGTAGTTGTAGGTAGCACCAGACATGTCATGCATGTCTTCTGTTGACAGCAGCACTTTTGAAAAGAGTGGATCCAGATGCAACAAAGCATTTTAAAGTGCCTCATGTTGCCCCTTGAGAGACTTTGCCTAACCGTGGTTTAATGCTGAGACAGGCCCTTTTTGTTTAGGAGGACATTTTGACTTCTGACCCTTTGGATTATTTCTGTTCTTCCCACTATGACAATGCTAATAAGGGTTCTGCTCAAAACTTCAGGAGAACAACAGGCTGACAATTAACTTGAACTAACCACTGATGGGCCAATCAAATCAACCCCAACGCTGCTTTAACACAAACATATAACTGAAAGAAATATGAACTTTTGTGCGAAGAAGCAAACATATTTGTAATAGGAAATACAGTCGTCCTCACATTTATTCATACCCTCCAAACCCTCAGCTGTCACTGAAATAAGTTGAAATTGACAAAAGTAATAATAAATTAAAATTAGCTAAATTATAATTTAATGAAATAAGACATTGCTTTTGAATTGTGGTTCAAAAAAAAAAAAAAAAAAAAAAAGCAAACAAGCATGATGGGACTATTTTGTTGAACAACCCTTTGAGGCTTTAATTAAATTTTTTTAATAATTTTTTTCAACCACAATTCAAAAGCAATGTCTTATTTTGCTAAATTATAATTTAGCAAATATTTATTTATTATTACTTTTTTCAGTTTCTAGTTATTTGAGTGACTATTTTGAATTTTGCCTTTTCTTTAATGGACGGGGATGAATACATTTGAGGACGACTGTATGAATATTAGAATTGCTGACATATCAATAGGACATAATCTGATTTTTACTGTTTTATATGTCAGAAATTGTTTCTAAATTATTTAAACCTTCACAATTATTTCTAGGCTTACATTTAAAAAAATATATAAACGATTTGGATCATTCTAGATATCTATATTTGGAGCGTCTCTCCAATCATGTACACAGCCGGATACATCGTTATGTTTTACAGTATCTAATCACAAGTGCATGGACTAATTGGACCGTCTGCGACACCACATCTCGTCAAACTTTTGCTGCACCTTGTCGTCAAAGCAGAATTACGGTCAATCTCCGTAATAGCTTTACTTTACAAGGAGACTGGAGTTTAATAGGAGGGATTAGGTGAGGTTCTGCACATAGGTTCAGCACAAAACATTAATCTGGCCACGTGAGATAATGCAGAGCAGCAGATAAGGGATGCAGTTTGTTCGTATTAATTGAGGTGTTTAATGTTTGTGGGGTGATTATTAACGGAGGTGAGGTTTGGTGCTGTGAGTCCTTCAAGTCAGTCACAGCTGGAAACACCGAGCGGAGACTGACTTGTGTTGGTGAGTCGCAATGTAAGAAAGAACACAATGTTTTCTCTGTTCTTATGTCAGATGTGATGCCAGAGCCGAGGACATCTGCCCGCTGTTTAATTGCATATATATGTGTTGTTTTTTCTTCCGACTGTTGCGCTCTGTTTCTAATCAAAGGTAAACACGTTTGTAAAGATTCTCAGTCCTCCAGGTCATGGTCATTCTGGTATAACAATCATAGCAACTGGAGTTCCTGGAAGACGTTCCACCTCTCATCCAAGAGGCTTCACCAGTTCTGACTAGTTGGGAGTTCGAGATACTGATATCCTTAAGGAGCCATTAACACCTGAGTTTCAATTAGGGGTTTGTTGCTCCTCCCCCTCGTTATGCGAGTCATTAGCAAGACCATCTGAACAGAACAGTATATGCTAAATGGTTAGCATTTCTATTCATGTAAACAGCTGCACAATATGCAAGTAAAGAAATGGTGTCAGTTATGAAAAGATGATTCAGAAAAGACCTGAGATGGAAAAAAAACCCAACAACAATGGTTTGTAAGCATGCATAATACTGTATGGCTCCATATTCACTTTTCTCTTTATAAAACAACAGGTAATTGATATAACGCAGCGTAGCGGTATACTGTGACGAGCAGCGTTGCATTTTATAAAGTTATTCTCTTCACACAGTCAAAGTGCAACTACAAAAATAGCCGAGTGCCAGGTCTAGACATGAGAAGCAAACCCTAAACGAGCTTCACGGCGATGTGAAGTCAGGCTGCTACATTCTAGCGGCTCGCTAAACACTAAAGGTTTGTGATAACGGCAAACTTTAATTACTAAAATTAATTGTTGTTTAAGAAGTCTGATCCTCTGAGCAGATACGGCGTCTTTAAAGATAGGAGGGTGTTTGCTGCTTACGGGATGGATAGCGAGAGGAGAGACATCACGCTGTTTTCATCAGCTGCTTTTTCTTTATTTTTTCTTTTTACGTTGAAACACAAGATAAGATTGAAGTAAGCATCAAACCAGTGTGACCCTTTATAATCTACAGTCGTCTTCTACTTGGCAACTTTCTCCGTTATCTCTGTATGTTTCTTCTCCTCTCCTTTTCCAGTCTTCTTGTGTGGTTATACGGTTTTGAACTTGTTGAATGTATTTGGACGGAATCAGATTTACTCTTTGACTGATAGCAGACGATGGGATTAGCCAAATGGTGTGTTCAAGGGCAATGGTTGCTTGCAGCAGTTGATTTTTGTTTAATAAAGACTGAAGAATTAGGGGTATGTTTTATTTATTTTCTTGTATAATGTTTGACTCTTTCTACCAACTTTCAGGTGTTTTCAGTCTTTCCTACACGCCTCAGGTTTTGAGTGACCCAGCACTTATGCATCATTTGGCATCTGGGCTGCAAGGTGGAGCAGTGGTTAGCACTGTTGCCTCGCAGCAAGAAGGTCGCCGGTTCACGTCCCAGTGAGGACACCCGGGATCTTTCTGCGTGGAGTCTCCATGTTTTCCTCGTGCAGCGTGGGTTCTCTCCAGGTTCTCCGGCTTCCTCCCACACAGTCCAAAAACATGTTGAGGTTAATTGGTGATTGTAAATTGTCCGTAGGTGTGAATGTGAGTGTGCTTGGTTGTCTGTCTCTAAGTGTGGGCCTGTGATAGACTGGTTACCTGTCCAGGTGAACCTGCCTTCACCCTGAGTCAGCTGGGATAGACTCCAGTGACCCCAGTGAGGATGAAGCGGTGTATGGATGGATGGATGGATGGATATGGAGGCCAGAAACTCCCAATTGTGCACATCTTGACTCTGTATGGTCAGTTGCCAAAGGGGAAAAAAAATATTAGGCAAAAATGAAAAATGCATGAAAACTATTTTCATACATTTTGTACTCAAAATTCTTTTTTTTTTTTTTTGCAGAAACCGTAGTTCAGTTTTACTACATTGAAAATGCCTTGAACAGTCATTACTATTTCATAAGGTCTCTAAACAGTTCACTACCCAGTAAACAGGACTAACCTCAGAGACAACTGATGCTTTCTGCAGTCCGCTTAGCTCACAGAATATCTTGCTCGTGGTGTGCTAGCAAGATTTAAAGCCAAAAACACACAATACAGTGAACACTTTGAGTTAGTGTGTTCGACAACAACACGAGCTACCCATCCAGCCGTATCAGATTTTTAGAGTAAAATGATCGGTGGTGTGTCCTGTCGGCTGCAGCCTGAAGCAGAGAGTTGAATAGTGAATGGGATGTAAGATGATCGTTGATCTGATACGAGGGATCAAGAGGGCAGCGTACCTGCAGCTCGCAAGTTTCAGTCAACATCCTGTGGTGTTGAGAGGATGAGGCCCTGAAGGGCTGTAGCTTCATTCATTTTATTTCTAATGTCAAGGCGTCTGCAGTTTGCTCCAGCAGAGGTTTTTAGGCCAGACTAGATACAGGTTTCATGTAGTCTGGCCTAAAAACCTGCCTGTCTTCAGGAAATTTACAATTACAGGCAATTGCTCAAAGCAGTTTTAGTACATTAACTGGCTGAATGGTGTTGTTTTTTTTTCATGCTGTAGTCGTTGGCTTGACAAACAATCCCATTTTAAATAATTAAAAACTGCAGGTAGTAATTTTTTATATGCAATGAAACAACACAGCTCCAAAGATCGGCGCCGATGGAAATGAAATAAATGGGAAAAAACAGAATTAACTGCAATTTTTTTCCGTCACACAAAATAAACACTCACAGTGGGAGAACTACTGCTATAGTAGCTGCGGCATTTAAAATTTAATTCAACATTTCCATCTATTGGGAAACGTGTTAGACACGGGCGAGTCCAACATGGCGGCTTTTGGAAAAAGATGATGACGAGCTGGAGACTTCCACACTTGTCAGGACGCTGGAAAATGACAATACGTGGTTCCACTCTCATCCCTCCCACACTGGTGGAGTCCAGTAAGGCTGCAGGTTGCCTTTGCATCGAGGGCCTGTCACTGACTTTATCTGACACATCTGCAGGCTGGAAACCAAGTGTTGACCTGCAGCGGCGCTTCAGGGGTTGTGGATTGTGTAGATTCACAAAAGTCCTACCTGAAAAATGCAGGAATGAGGATAGTTGTGCTATTAGACGTATATGTTGCAGTGCCGTCTTTGCTGATCTTTTCCAGTATATTGGTTGAGGACACCCACTGGTTGGTGGTGCAGCAGAGGCGTAAAGATCGGTACGGTTTGAATGAATACAGACACAACAAGGAGATGGTGGAAGGATCATAGTCACCTCAACTGACTCGACTTTCCTGCTAGACTTGTGCAACTAGCTTCCCAGGACAAGTTTTCAACTTTTGAAGCCTGACAAATGATGCACCAACCTGGAAAAAGCTGGCAAGATAGATGTGCAACATAGCATAACATAGCTAACCACCTTGTAGCCCGGGCCTCCATATCATCCATTATTAAAGGACACATCCCTGATTTAAAGGCCTTTCTATGTGCATCAATAATATGTATTTCAAGAGTTCATTTGTAAAAACAGAGAACTCCATCTTCACAAACCTTCAGAAAACCCACTTTCCCATCGTCTACCTGAGACAACATCAATCAAAATTCAGTTATCTCTATTTTTGTCATTTCTACTGAGTCAAATCCACTCAGCTTCAGTTTGACTGACATCATCTCAAACAAAAAACGAAAAAAAAGTTTTCTGAAAATCTACAAAAGTGAAAAAAATAAAAGTTTTTGCAAATGAACTCTTCAATTCTTCCCAGCCTTAAAACGTTCACACTGTTGCCTCCTCTAGAATATTCAGATCTGAATCCCCACCTCACTCCAACCACCACGTCGCTAATGGCTGCAGCCTGAGCACACCAGCTCACCTGCTCAAACACCGTGAAACCACTCTGAGTTGTACTGGAGTAAGTCAACCATATTAACTGGAAACAGATTCTGAATAATAATGATACAGGAAGCAACACCCTCTGAAGTTAACAGGATGAGCCACGGCCCTTGTTTTACTCTAAATGTGTCGTCTAGAACATAAATACCAACATATCGACACGTTAGCGTGATTTAAAAGAAAAAAAAAAAGTGGATTTCTACTGAGGGGTGAGTCTTCTCTTTTCTATTGTCTCTCCTTTTCTTCTGCTCAAGTTCTCATCCTCACTAATCCACACAGATTTATTTGTTTTGAGGGCTTCTGTTGTCCAGACACAGTTGATTGGAATCTCATTAATCAAAAAAAAAGTAAGAAAAAAAACAAAAATCAGCAACAGAAGCACACACACACACACACACACACACACACACACACACACACACACACACACACACAGTTGCTACACACCGACCAGCGGAACCGAACCACTTGGTGAAAAACCACCACGCAGATAATTAGAGCCAAATCCAGATTAATATTTCTCACTGCGAGTCCCAAACAGCTCTGATTAACATGATCCGGGTATCGCAAACACACAAAGACACACAAACCAAGAGGCATCTGCATATGAGCGCGTTCACACATCCTCTAAAGAGCACACACACACTCACACACACACACACACACACACACACAGCATTAGCGACACAAAGCCATTTTCCAGCCAACAGAGAGGCCACAACACTCTGTGAACCAGTAAATCACTTTTCATCTCCTCTAATACAACTCTTCAACTTTCTCATTTCTCCGTCGCGCCGCTCTCATCTGTTTCTGTCTCCCCGCTGCTCTGTCACTTTAAATCTTCTCCCCTCTCTCCCGCTGTTTCTCGGGCTCGATCGCTCAAAGCGAGGCGGCTGCCAGGCCGGCGGCTTGTGCGTAGCTAAGATATGAATTTAGCCGAGCAGGCGTAATGGGTCTACGGCGCTGCAACAGAAGGAAGGTAGAGGAGAAGAGGTGTGGACCAAAGAGGAAAGGAAACTACTTTGTTTTGCTTCCGTCCGACCATTTCTCGGAGCCAGACTTTAATTTCCCACAAAAGAAATCACACTCGGTTTTAGTTAGTTCCTCTGAGAAATTAGCAGAGTTCAAACAGAAAATAAGCAAAAGAAAAAAAAACAGCAGAGGAAGTTCCTACAACCAATTAAAGCCGAGTCCAAAGTGAGCCAGCAGACCGTGAATAATGTGTCGACACTGTTAAAGCGGTCAGACGGGCTTGCGAGCAGTTTTTCGGAGGTGCTGAAGGTGCCGCGTACATCGGTTTGACATCGACAGATCATTACCGCGATCTCTCACTGACAGTAAACAAAGGGGAACGTGGCCAAGAAGATTGGCAGGTTTTTTACCTCGCAACTGTTTTTCATTTGAAATACATATTCAGACATCTTCTACTCCACTGCTTAGGCTGCTTGTCTTTAAATGTGGTGAATATGAAAATCTGGTGGAATGTTTTTGGGGTTTTCACAGGTGATACCGACCTTTTTTTGCCATTCAAGACCTTCAAAAAACAGCAACCAAAGGGATAAGTGTTTGCAAAAACAATCCGCACACTTTGGAATGGGTCGTTTTTTAAAAAATTTGAGGTACTGCTCATCTGAGGAAGTTGACTACGCTATATACAACAATCGGACACAACATTCAAACCACCTGCCTGATATTGTGTTGGTCAGCCACTGTACAATCAAAACTGTTCGGCCAGCAGATCCTTTGGGCCTTGTGGGTTTGCCGGGTGGGGTTCTCTGCGTGTTGGGCTTGTTCTGTTGTGAAAGTAAATTTAACCATGAGCTCTTAGGTCATCGTTTATTATGTATTCGTTCATCTTATGTATCTTTGTTGTTGGGGAACTACTGCTGTTAGTAGATCCATGTCGCTCCGCATACTTGTTGAAGAGTTACTCAAGGGGTCAAAAAGGTTACGGTTTGCGGCCAACCTCAGAAGATACCTCCCCCAAGGTCCTGTGCTTGTCCTCTCTGCGGACATCTCTGGATCTGGAGCTTCACATCCCTGATCTGCAGCTGCCGGCCTCACCGACCCCCAAAATACTTCATAATTATTGTTTCGTTCTATTGCTTGCTCTCCATCTGCTATCCTGTTGTCCCCACCCCAACATCCCCACTCCACCCAACCGGTCGAGGCAGATGGCGGCCTGCCCTGAGCCTGGTTCTGCCAGAGGTTGGTTCCTTTCCACTGTTGCTAACCGCTTGCTCAGAGGGAGTCCAAAGGCAGCTTTGGATTGTTGGGTTCTCTGTTTAAATTTGGAAGGTCTGTACCTTTCTATGTTAAGCGCTATGCGATGACATATGTTGTAAACTGTAATATTCAAATAAAATTGAATTGAAAACTGAATATGTTTACACCCCTGAAAGGTTTTGGTTTAGGAACAATGGACTCGTGGCTCTTTGTTGTGTTCCTCGAGCCCTTCCTGAGCACCATATCCTTTTTGCGGTAGACGCTGGTGGTGGTGGTACCTGTGAAAGTAATCTCCACAGGACTGTCAGGACCCACAGAACATAGTATTATTATTAAGATTATTAAGTCTATATGTGTGCATTTGGTAAAGAAAGTGTGTTGTTTGCTTTGTGTTACTTTTATTTGGCTTGCCCTGCAATCCCAATTTGAAGTCTGAACTAGTTCTGCCAACAACAACTGCAATATGCCATTTCAGTTTTTGTACGCATGAATAAAACTAACAATGTGTTAATTAGGCAGCTTAGCATATAATAGGAATGTTTGTCAAACTTTTAATTTAATTTGTTGTCTAAAGTTTCTTGGCTTCTAGTTAAAGGAAACTTATTTCAGCTTCATAAATCTTTTTTTTTGTTTTTTTATTAACACTCCATCAATGCACTTGTTTCTAAGGGATTCCTCGTGGCATTGAACCCACGGGTAGGTAACTAACACTTCTACAGTTCTTCAGAACTTTTTCGTGCGGATAAATTAAACAAACAAGATATAACATTTTAATTAGCCGGCTTCAGATGTGGTGGTTTTGCTCAGACACAGCTGGGCCAGCAGTTTTCCCCTCCAGTCTTTGTGCTAAGCTCAGATTGTTGTCAGCAGCTTTGTATTTGGCATGATTCAGAGCGGTATTAATCTTCTCATCTAAATTGCAGCGAGAGGGGGAAATAGCCTAAGCACATTTGCAAAAATATCAAACTTTTAATTTACCTAGGTGTGGTAAAGTTTTGCTTTGATGAATGACATATCAAATTATTGACTTATTCAGCTAAATGCATTCTGTTTTTTCTTTTAAACTCAAGTTATTGATCTATGCAGCTTAATTAATCCCATTTTTATATTCCTGTCGTGTAACGTGAGAGGGGTTTGTCTTAGCAATGAACCCGTGGACCTCTTCAGCTTTTTAGGCTTTTGTGTGGATGGATTAGACAAATCTGTTCTAACATTTTAATTAGTGAGCTTTAGCTGTGCTGGTAAGTAGATTTGGTTCAGACAGAGCCAGGATAGTCATTTCACCCTCCAGTCTGTGTGTTAAGCTATTCTACACAGCTGTTGGTGGTGGCTTCATATTTAGAGTCACAATAATCTCCTCATCCATCCACCCATTCTCTCGTTCTACCCGAAGCTTATGCTCAAAAGCTCAGGGTTGTTGGAACAAAGATCACCTTGTAAGTCAAAAAGCTTTACCTTCTGGCTTAGCCCCCGTAAGCTAATGTTGACTTACAAGTCCCCATTGATGGCAAAATTCAATTATCCTGCTTTTCCATTTGTTAAAGGCAGATCCCACATCGTAGGCATGATCCCAACGAGGTTCTCAAAAACATAAATATTGTTAAAATAATATTCAACCAGCTTTGTTTGCTAACAACTGTGTGTTAAAGCAGGTAATGCTAGTTAGCATCTTCTCTTGTAGCAACCAACTGAGTTTGTATTGATCGTTGACTGATTCAGCTGTGATTGAAGTCTTCCACACTTTGATTTAACTCTTTCAGGACACTGTTTTGGCATTTCCCCTTGTGTTGAAAGCTTGATAAGGCTCCTACTCCAAGTTATAGTTGCTAACAAAGGACTGGACAGTGGTTGTTCTGTGGGGAATCAAAGGGTCAGGCTTGCTAACATGAGGCTGTTTTCCTCTGCATGAGCTTGCAGGCCTTTTCAGGGCAGACCAAACCAGGAAATGCCCCATTAAACCGCTTCCAGGGTTGTTTTCTTGGGACAATAAACTACTTACTCCAGTGTAGGTGCTAAAAAAAACCCCATGACTCAGTGGTGATTGGTTAAACTCAGAGACAAATCATTTTTCTGCCCTCTCAATGTCATTGCTGAGTAGCAGTCTCGCTGTCTAGCATTGCCTAGCAAGTCGGCTAATGTACCAAACCCTCCATTGCTCTATTTCCTACCTAGAGCTGATGCTACATTGAGTAACTGACATTTGTTTTGGCGCACTTGGAGTTGATGCTACCTTCAAAGCTGTCGAGTCCTACGTGGAAATGGAAACAGCAAGAATGAAAAGGGCCGAGTCGTTCCTGTCAATGTTTGCACCACCTTGCACCTCTTTTGAGTTCCCGCAGTGAAAAGCCACCTTATTTAGCAACATAGCAAACATGAGGGATCCATTTGTGTGCTGAAGTTCTGCCTCCAGCTGGAGAGCTATCAGTCACTGTAAAACAGCTAGTTAACACTCTAGTTAACTACTTTCCAAACTAACATCGGTTAAACATGCATGGCCCACGTTTATGAGCTCAATGTGGAAAAGTTGTCAAGAAACAGTTTTCATCCACCATTAGCACGTCTCCTAGCATGTGTTGTTTTGGGCTTAACGTTCCAGAAACCGTCTCCGTCTGAAGGCAGATGAGTCATAAAACATTGAACAGTTACAACCATAATGAGGGATTTAGAAGAAATGTTAAAGCGCTTCATTATTCAAAATGGGCCTAATTGGAACACCTGTTTCCAATACGATAAATTAGTGGCTGATTGAAATAAATCTGTCAAATTGAGCGGTTAGATTTAACTGTGGGAATTTTTCCATCAGGCCGTGTAATGAACAAACTATGTGATTAACAACTTTGTAGAAGCGAGGAAACTTTGGGAAACGTCGTAGTTTAAGTCAGATAGCTTCATCTTTATTGAAACTATCATGCATACATGTGCAATTACAACATTAATTAGCGGTTTACTGCTAATAGCTAAGGCTTAGTTAGGACTCTGAGCAGACATGCGTCTAATATCGACTCTACTTGACTCTGAATCCACAAGCTGCATTTCTATCCTTTATACTTAAGAGGCAACATTAACAGACTGACTTATCACCCGCATTAATATGCAGCTGAGATGACGTTATTGAGAAGCCCTTAGCGCTCACTGGCAGCTATTTCCAGCACACACACACACACATATGCTTGTAATGGGAACACCACAATTAGAAAGTCGGGCAATTCCACGTTTTCAATTAAAACTTGAAAGACAAAAACCATTTGACATTAATAACTCAGACGCACGCGGTCACAGCTCTGTCAAATCTTTCTTAATTAATTGCAACTACATGGGTTTAACGGGTCAAAATGTCCTCCAGTTAGAGGGACATAATTGTCAATACTTAATTCAAATGGACAGATGCATATCCTGTATTTGCATGTTAATTGAACCCCCTCTGCGTGTGACATTAGTGTTTATGCCGAGTTCAAACGGGAACATTTATCGTGACTTTCGCCGTCCTCCAGTCGGGTGTTTACTACATTTCCAAGGTTGAGGACGCGTTAGTCATCAGTGACTTTTACGTACGGTGCATACGTTTGAACTGGTAATCCATTAATAGGTCTGGTTAAGCACGCCTCCAGATGGAAACTGTTTGACTCATGCTAGAATAATCCAATCAGCCTTCAGCTTTTGTTGAGATGTTCACATCAATGGATTTACATGAACGGATGATCTCATCCAACATCTCCGAGCTGGATGAAAGAATGACGCCTCTTGCTCGGGGAATCTAAATTTAAAATGCTTCTTTGTCCCTAATGTCTTTTTTAACTCCCCTTAATTCATTTACCAGCTCATTACATAATAACTACATATCTTTAGTATGCATGCCTTGTGATGTTATTTTTATGGCGCTTTAGCACAGTGACATCATTTGGCATTAGCGTAGCATGTTTTGCCTGTTTTTCTACCAAATACCATAATGCAGGGGTGTCCAATCCTGGTCCTCGAGGGCCACAATCCTGCATGTTTTAGATGTTTCCTGTCTTCCAACACACTTGATTCAAATGATCAGGATTGTGGCTTCTGCAGAGCTTGATGATGAGCTGATCATTTGAATCAGGTGTGTTGGAAGAAGGAAACATCTAAAACATGCTGGATTATGGCCCTCGAGGACCAGGATTGGACACCCCTGCCATAATGAGAAGAGATGGCGACATACGGACCATGTTGACATGTAGACAAAATACTTTCATGGATTTTTTTCACTGTTAATAAATCTCTGCTGGAACTTGTGGGGAGAATGTTTGTCAGCGGCTTTTTTCGAGGTCAAGAACATAAACTTCTGGATGGCAGAGATCACTGTGTTCTCAAAACTGAACTGCAAAATGGGAGCCAAAAATGCTCTCTCGCTGGGTTTTGTTTGTGGTGCCACAGCGGTGAAGGTTCTCCATTTTAACCTGCTGTTCGGCCAAGGCTTTTCTCCAGGGAGGCTGCATGTTCTCCATGTGCCTGCGTGGGTTTTCTCCAGGCGCTCGTGCCTCCATGTAGGTCAGTTGGTGATTCTGGTAGAATAATCGTAGTAACTGGACTTGCTTGAGTTCCTTGAAAACATTTCACCTCTCATCCAAGAGGCTTCATCAGCTCTGACTGACTAGTTGGGAGTTCCAGATAAATCTATCCTAAAGGAGCCTGAGAGAACACCTGAGTTTCGGTTTCATTTGGGGGTAGTACTACTCTTGGATGAATGAATCTTCACAGACATGTCAGTTGGTGATTCTAAGTTGGCCACAGGTATAATGTAAAAGGTTGTCAGTCTCTTTTTATTGTTCCTGCAATGAACTGGTGAGCTGTCAAGGGTGGACCCCCACCGTTCACCAAAATAACAACTGGGATAGGATCAGACCCTGTACAGTTTAAAACAGGTACAGCTGATGGATGGATGAGTTTGCTTCCACAATGCTAACTGCACATGTGCACCACTGGCCCCTCCTGTAGGTTCCTGCTTCACCCATCGACTTTACACAATGACAAAAAACTAAATTTTCTTTCCTTTTTTTTTCTTTTCAGGTGGGCAGAAGAATTACAACCAACAAAGTGGTCCATAGAAACACACCTGCAGCGCTTCTGTCACTTTGCTGTTTTAAAGACCGATGTTGTTTGCAGGTTAACACTTCTACACGTGTCTTTTATAACAGCGCTCTATGGGGAAAATGACATTTAGCCAGCAGGGGATTATATTTATTTTATTTTTTTGTCCATTTCAGTGCTGCAGGTTGCAAATGGGATGCATTGGCAGCAGCTCTCCTAATCAGTCCCTTATTCACTCACTCACTGCTCTCTTTATATTAGAAGTTATTCTATGGTGAGCATATATATCTTAGGTACATAGTCTTTACAAGTGCATGCAAACTTTTTTTTTTTTTCCCCCACTGTGTGACACAAAACTCAAGAAATTAAAACTATGAAATAAAAACTATGTAATGAACCTTTAATGGTAGCTTTACACGCTATTTATAGTCTTATTCAGCTTCATGACATCACCAGGATCACCAGTTACCAGATGAGTCAAGCAGTCAAAAGCTAAATGGTGAAATCTTTCTTTGCCTTCTGTTGTGTTGGTATGTTGTGAACAGTCCTACTGTAGAAACGACAGTCCGTCATTACTTTTAAAAATATGAAGGTCAGTCCAGAAAAGCTCTTCAAGGACAAAAACCCTCCAACATGGTGATGAAAATGTCTCTCCTGAGCACTGACCCAGGACAGGAAGTACCAAAAGTTACTGCTGCAGCAGAGGAGAAGTTCAGTCATGGTAGCAGCCTCAGATTAGAGCTCACGTCTGTGGTTCCCAGAGTTTAAGAATCTCAGAATCAACTGTGTCGAGGGTGTCATGGGCCTGGGTTTTGGTTTCTAGATTAATTTCTGTGTTTCCTGTGTCTCTGTATCTGTTCTTCTATGTGCATTTCATTTCAGTTATGACCAGTTTTAGTTTGAAACTGCCTTTCAGAGTGTGTTGCTTTTACTTCTGTTCTTTCCCTCCCTTTTGGTTGCATCGATTAGTTTCACTCGTCTGGTCTCCCCAATCAGCTGTCAGTGTTTAAATAGTCTTGTCTGTCTTTGTCAGTTCTTCCTGTTTACCTGCCTCCTGTGCGTACATCTATTATTATTACTTCTTTTTTTAAATCCTTTTGTGTTTCTTTATATCTTCCTTCAGTTTATTCCATACTTTCTCTTTGGATTTCTGGTAATTTTTTAGCTCCCCATGCTTTTCATTTATCTGGACTGCAGTTTGTTTTGTATCAGCGTTTGATTAAAGCTCACGTTTTGTTTCTTTAATACCTGTTGTCGGTCTCTGCATTCGGGTCCTTTAACTCACTGAGTCACGACAGATCAAGGAGACTCTGTGAATCCAGTCTCTAAGATACAACTACTGCATAGAAATCACAAACGAGAGCCGCTCAGACCAGGAAACATAAGGAGCGGACATTTGACCAGAGGAAATCTGGACGTTGGTCTGATGAGACTGGATTTGACAAGCATCAAGAAGGTGAACAGATGGTTCCCGCAGAGCGACGGGCGGAGGCGTGCTGGAGGGGGGCGGCGGCCTTCGCTGGTGGCAGCGCCGGTGATTTATTCAACATTTTCAAGGCAACGTCTAACCAGCGCGGCTACTACAACATCCTGCGGCGGCGTCTGCTTCGACCTTAGCGGGGACCTTGTTTTCTTTTTTAGCAGGAGCTCAAAACACCTCCGGGCTCCTGTAAGGGCTATCTGACCGAGAAGCAGCGCGTGACCCAACCTCCACAATCACCCACCTAAGGTTGGACCACGGAGCGAAGGAAAATCAGCCAACGAGCGCTCGGCATACGCGGGAACTCCTTCAAGACCGTTGGAAGAGCTCCAGGTGACGACCTCGCGGAGAGCGTGCAGGAGATGTTACCGGAGCGAAAGGTGGCGCTTTGAAGACTCTCACACGGAGAACAGACTTCTTTACACTTTTTTCTGTTTGCTGCTTTATTCCAGTGTTCAGTGCTTGTGGTGTTTTTTTTGTGTTCTACACTTTTGGAAACCCTTCGTCAAGTAGGCCGAGTGGCGGGCGGTATGCCAACACGAGAACACAAAATAGGTAGCTTTGGGCTCCGCTGAAGCTCTACAGAGAATTGTGCATCAGAAAAAGCTGCATTATTCTTGATTCTAAAGATGATTTTTCCAAACATATGCTCGTCGAACAACTGCATAATTAACATGGAAAGTATAAGTTACTCATCCGACAGAGAGAGGAGGGATTTTTTTTTAGCGAAAAGAAACACCGTCTGTCGGGTTAACTCGCCCGTTGACCTCACAATTTGCTCCGTGTAATATTCTAAAACGCTACCATGCGGAGTGGAAAGTGTGTTTTTGGGTCAGCGGTTAGATTAGAAGAGCGAAGGGGTTAGAAACACACCAGAGCGCCGTCCAATTATATGATTATATGGGGCTGGAACCCAATTACACTCCAGCCTGCGTTATGTTTCGTACACTCGGCGCATCTACTTTCAAGTTAGACGGGAAGGAATGGAGGAGGATGGGGGGGCGGAAATAGCAGAAGAATCGTACTTGACAGTTTTTGCGGTCAATTTTCCTCAATTTCAGCTCTTGGTGTTTTGCCTTTATTCTGGATATCCTCTGTCTCCGTGTGGCCGCCTTTCACTAGCTTATATAAGAGGTGAGCAGGTCTTCCGTTTTTTTTTTATGATGCAGAGAGGAAAAGAAGAGGAAAAAAAAAAGTGTGGATATCCCAGACTGCTTACACCCTGGGCTACTGTCAAATTGTCACATTTTCTAAAGCTCCATTTTCACAAATCAAAACCATCTCCGTAGTGAGATTACCAGCATAATAGTGGCATCCCACTGTTCCCGTTCCCCCCCTTCCTTCAGTCTTCCTTTTTAATCTGTCTGTCTGAATCTTTTCCTTTCACTATTGTTTTCCGCTGCCTTTTCTCTCACTCGTGTTTCTCTTTGTGCCTTTTCTTCCACTTCTTGTTATCTTCTCCTCCTTTAAAACTCAAAAAAAGCTTTTTTCTTCTTCTGCTAAATCACATTAAACAGCATCGAGCCTGAGATTCTTACTTTCGGCTGCGAGTTCAGCAGCTGAGATGTTGCTTGTTGGCCTTTTTTGTAAAAGAATTCCAACACAGCGTTCCTACATGGCGTTATGTGAGCGGCAGCCTGCAATGGGAGTTCAGCATTCAGCCTCCGGTACGAGTCGGCGGCGGCGGCGGCGGCTGCTTTGTGTGGATTATACCCGTACATCCAGTGTGAAGGAACATGTGTGTGTTTTTGTTCCCTTTGTGTGGTCGACACTACAACAACGTCCTTATTTAGTGTTCAGAGAAAGATATCGTCGAGGTAATTCCACGCCGCTCGCCAAATAATAGTCATTATGAAAATGCATCATTTTACTTTATTTTCAGTTTATACATATAAATATATAAATGAAGGGAAAGCAGCTCGACTCGCCGCCAGATTGAAGGTTTTATGACACAGTTTTGCTTTTACGGAGGAAAACAAAATTGGATTCATGAGGAGTAAAACACACCCGTAATCAAGTCAATTGAACTCACGCTTTTCAGCAACAAGGAAAAAAAGGGGTTTATAGGTAAATTATACCTAATACGGAGCGGTATGAGTTCAGGGATATGATGGAGAGAAAGGAGAGGATTTTACATGTTGAGTCAACTCGTCATCCTGCCTGTTAGGATATCAGACCACACACTGAGCAAACTAAAAATAAACAAATAAAAACCGAACAAAAAAAGAAAATGTTAATACTGTACTGCATAATGTATGTAATACTGTAAAATATAATTTCCATAAGATGTCATTGCCTTAATTTAACATGTGATCATGTGTAGTGAAGGTTTAATGTTTAATATATATAAATAATGATTTTAAAAAAAAGACAGTTTGAGCTCTAATTTAATGGGAAAAAAAACAACAGTTATTTTTCTATTAATTGTCGCTAATTGTAATTCATTTTAGAAATATTTTCACAGTGTTTAATCAGTATTCATTAGTTTCATTTATTAAATGTCAACAAGAAATAAAATAAAATATTCACAGCTACAGGATTTTAATGTAGATTTGACATGTAAATTCAGTCATTTTGTAATTTTATTTTATTGCAAAAATACAGAAAAAGACTAAAGTTAAACAGAAAATCACCTGGAATTACTATTTTAGTGCAGTTTTAGTTCACTCCTTTTGAAAGCATCTTTATGGGTGATCACATAAACAGAATAAAGTTTTTGTTTCGTGCTGACACCGTTGTGTCCTTTAATTACATGAGGTGAGTCCATACAGCGGCGGACGAGGCTAAACATTCACATAAATGATGTTGAGGAGAACATCTTCTTCACCATCAGTCCACACACATGGTTCTCTGCTGCCTCCAAACACCATCACACTCATTCAAAATGACCCACGTCTGGCTGGAAGGCAGATGAGAGCAGGCGGCAGCAGCAGGAGGCCGAAACAAAAGCTGCTGTAAAGTCGGACGGTTTCCAGCAGAGTTTCAGAAACACTCAAATCCTTCTGGATCTGATTCAGACTTAATAAAATCTTATCGAACTCGTGTAAGAGTTTGTATGACATCTCCAGTTGTTCTAATTCTGACAAGGAAGCCTGTTAAAATACTGTACAGACATTCACGTTCAAGGTAAGTCAGCGCCGTATCCGTTTGTATAGGTCAGTTTAGCGGCTGTATCCCTCTCAAATTTCATAAACACATAGAAAACACTGATAAACAGTAAAGTCCAGTAGAAAGAAATCCAATACAACAGCTTTTCTTTCCTGATTGTTCAGCTGTTCAGACTGCCAGGACGAAGAATCCCCACATTTCACTGGACATGTTCCTGTTGTTGTGCTTCATTAAATCAGTTAGTTTACAATCGAGTGGAACTGTGATGTACTGGATGTGGTTTTTCTAATCTATAGTTTAAATATATCCAGCCTCTTCCACAAAATAAACCTTCCAAAGCAGACAAACGTAATCCAAATCAAAGAAAACACGAGAAGTTTCTATCAAACGTTCAATCAGCTGTTAGAGGAGAGAGCCAGAAATTTCCCATAATGCCCCGAGGCGAAGCATGTGGTGGAAAACGACTGCAGTCTTGGTCTTATGAGGTCATTGTTGTGTAGGTTTGTGTAATGTTGGTGCAGGTCTGGATCTAGTCGGTCAGAAATCGAACCGCTAACCAGTTCTGCACTGGTGTGGCTCATCTTGGATAACTCTTTTCACTCCAGTCCAACGGAGATCTTTATCTTCTGTCTTTTAACTTCCAGTTATTTACCTATAGCCAGGATGGTGTTTGGTGTCTAGTGGTGTTTTATCTCGATGGCAGTAAATGCTGCTTTGGATTTTCCATCACTCTCACGTCTCTCTGTTACTTAAAGTCACCGCTCGCTGGTCAACCTAAAAGCAATGTTCCAACTCAGTGCTTCTGTCTTTTAACCTCCTATCTGACTGTCACCTTCTGCTTTGGATCATGTTGCACCATCTTCAGAGCAAACGTCTCTCTTGTTTTATCACAATAATAAAAGGAGTGACGGAGCTGGAAAAACAGTGACAGACTTTGCTCTGCAGCATAAACATCGATTGCCATTTGCTTTGCTAATTATATCAGCTCTCCCACACACTTCTGGGAAACTCCTCTGGTTAGATACACGGACTTATTGTTATGTAATGTAATTATTACATATTCTATTATCAGTAAAGTATGAGTACTGTGCTCCACCATATAGACGACTGTTGGAGGAAGAGAGTTGGGAAAGTAGAAAACCAAAAGTTTTCCTCAGTTACCCAGAAATCCAGTGAAAGTTTGCCAGAAATGGGGCAGCTGTGGCTCAGGTGGTAGAGCGGGTTGTCCTCTAACCATAAGGTTGGCAGTTCGATCCCCGGCCCTCCACAGTCGAAGTGTCCATTGAACCCGAAGTTGCTCCCGATGGCAGGCAGCACCTTGCATGGCAGCTCTGTCGCCATTGGTGAATGAATGTGATCGACTCTCAGATGTGCGTCGCTTTGGATAAAAGCGTCTGCTAAATTAAATTGTAAATTAAATTGTAGGAATCTAATTTGTATTTGGAGATATGAGCTTTCTGCAAAGTTGTGGAGACACTGCCAAAGGTCAACCATTACCAATTGAAACCACATTTTTGTAAGAGCAGGATCTCCGTTTCTTATTTACTTCAGCGAGCAATAGGCAAAAACCAAATCAGAAATGGAACAAACCGAGGACTTGATGTCTTCGTTTGACCACTACGTGTCCGTCAGGTCGTCACTGTCCTGTATATTTAACTGTACTTGTTCACTCAGCTTCTGTCTTTGTCTGGTCTTATACCTTGCAAGTTACCTGCCTTTTTGCGAGCACCACTTAGTTTTGCTTTTACCGGTCCGCTCTTGTGTCGTGCTTTTGAGTTCTCCTCTGACACCTTGTTCAAAAGGTGGCAAACTCCTGCAATGCCCAGCCTCTGGGCAGCTGTTATCAATGGGCACATGGGAAATAACGCACTAAAGGATTTCCCCTTAACAGGTCGCCTTAAAAGCCATTTTATGTTCCGTACATATTACCTTCCATATGTCTGGTTGTAGCAGGTCTTTAACCTTGACTCGTTGTGGAAGGCTTTCACCACTGGGACTTTCTTGTCATCCCGAGGAACTTCTCCTGCTTTTTATTGGACAAACCCTCTGAAATACTGTCCATCACTCTCATGCTGATGATGTCAATGAGCTTGTTGTGAATTGACTATGAGAAGCACAGTGTGCTCCTCTGCCTTGACATTGGTATCTATAGCTGCTCCGCTACTTGGCAAGTAACTCAACTGAAGTCTTTGCCATTTTGCACCAAACTCAGGGAATCGTCAACTAAATGCCTCATCTCTCTGGTATCGTCTTCCACAGTCCATCTGCATTGGAATCTATCAAGTCTGTACACTTTGCCCTTTCTACACTTGACCTAAGACAAGTACCATATTCCCTTTACATATTCATTGCTAGAGTACAGTTGCTGTCAGTTGGCTCCTTTTTGACCATCTGTTATTCTGTCAGCGACTCAAGCTTGAGATAAAAATACAATGCCAATCCAGACGAGCAACTTTGAGGGTCTCTCTGCCAGCTTTTGGAGGGCCAGTTGAAAAGTTTATTAGCATAAAAGACTCCCCAAGCACTTTAAGATCAACATAATAATACTGGGTAGGGTCTTCTTGCATCACTAACCCCAACGCTACCTACCACCAGTGGCAGGAGTCAATAAATATTTAACGTGCCCTATCCTGCAAATACAACTTGTGGCTGTTCGACATGTTATTCAGTCTTCCTGACGTACTGTAAAACCTCTGCAGTAAAACTTGACATTCACAACTCAGAGTGAGCATTAGAAGAAGAAGAAGAAGCCCTTGTTCTCAAAACTAGGTTGTGAGGGCCACAAGTACCTTCAAGTTTTTTGGTGTTTTTTTTGTAATCTTTTTTGATTGATGGGGTTTTCAGGTCGATTAATCTCCCGACTTGACCACCCTAATAGGGCCAAGGATAGCTGGAGAAGAGAGAGAGAGAGGGAAGGAGAGGAATAACTGACACAAAGAAAAACGAGGAAGACGACTGGGGAGGAGGCTCTGAAAGACATGATGGGAGGCAGAAGGGCAGAAATAGACGCGAGGAAAGCAAGAGGAGGAAGGGAGTTACAGAAACGGCAACCCGGCGAGAGACAACCGAGCTGGGCCTAATAGGCCACCGCTACCTTGAGAAGTGTAAAGTAGGTCTGGACAGTGCGGGCTATTTGCAGACTGAGCGGCATTACACAGTGTTAATAGGTTCAACCAGGGCTCCGCTCATTAATCAGAGCGAGCGCCGACTCCAGGAGCAGAGGAGACAAGGAGAGGAGGAGCAGGAGAGTGATGGATGGAAGCAGACATCAGAGGAGGAAAATGAGGTTTCTTCGAGCAGAGGTGAACGCCTCAAAGCCAGGCCTCTCTCTTTCCCTCACCTCTCTCATGCTTTCTGGTTCTCACCTCATCTGCAGCGCAATCATCTCTTAGTGCCCCCCGTGCCCCACCGACTCAGGGTTTCTCACATCTAAGCATTTATTAATCCTGAGATATTATCACCGGCGTTCTAAAGAAATAGTTCAGTGTTTAGGGGGAATGTGCTCTAAAATACGACGAGGAAATAAACGGTGCTGTCATGTCTGCACGGTGAATGTGAAGTACAGGCAGCAACCTGTTAGCAGACAAGCAGAGACGAGTGGGTTTTGTTTGGTTTGAACCCTTTTTTTAAAACAAAATCTTTACGTGATGAGTCATCAGCTGCTGGCTGTAGATTCATCTTTAGCGTACAGACGCATCTAACTTTGGGCAGGAAAGTGAATAAGTATACATCATGTCCCACAATATCAAATCATTCCTTTACATGAACATTTCACTGTAGTGGATTTTGCATGAAACACTGAAGAAGGAAAATCTTTTAAATATGCAATAAATCGTACGGTACAGACACGTGTACACAAGTGCAACTAAAAGTCTTTACTGGTGTACCTGATAGTTAGCTGTACATCTCTGGACAGGTAGATGAAAGTAACTCAGACTCAACTTGGATAAATCTGACATTAGAATGCCTTTTTAAAACCTTGAGGGTTCAGTGCTAATGCTGCTATTCACTAGCGCAGCGGTCCCCGACCTTTTTTGCACTACGAACCGGTTTTACTCAAGAAACTTTTCTACTGACCGGTCATTACACACAAAACAAAAAAAAAAGAAGTTTTTTCTATTGAAAAGTTTCACAAACAAAAAAAAAGTACTTGTTAAATATGTGTTTACATTTTCTTCTATCTCAGCATCGAGTCTTTCCCTCTTTCCAAAGAAGCTCTCCAGAGACATTTGGGTTTTTTTTTAAACATTTCGGTGACGGTTAGTCGACGGCTTCTTTAAACAGACGGGCATAAAAACTGACAGTCAAGTGCAGGAAACAAGCACAGACGGAAGAGACGGGAGGAAGAGCTAATCATTTTTCAAAATAAAACACTCTGTAGACTCTGCTTGAATTAAAAATAAAACAATAAAACTTTTTTTTTTTCTTACTGTGCGGCCCGGTACCAGATGATGACCCACGGCCCAGTGGTTGGGGACCACTGCGCTAGCGTATTCACTTTGGTTAGCAGCATTCGCTAAGACACCCTCCCCCCAGGATGTGCTGTAAAGAAATCCTGGCGAGGACCCTGATGGCATATATCCCTGGTAATTATAAAGTTTATCTTTTCTTTTTCACACCTGACATGACAAGAGATACATTTAACCGTCAGCTTGTCTACTTTTGATTGACACCAAATATGTAATGATGTAAAGTCTACTTAAGGATTCATGAGTGATTAATCAAAACCATATCTGATCATTAATTTCAAGCCAAAGTTACTGAGTGTTGAAGGGGTTAAACAAATGTTTGGCCTTACACCTGTCTGAGTAGCTGCACTGCAGCACCTGAGTGGGGACTAGAGGCTTCTTGGTGCACTAATGCATGTGAGGCACCATCAGTAAATTGCAGCCTCCATCAAGATTTAGGGAACATATGCAAACTGAGAAACAACCTAGACAACACTCTCTAGGTCTGCATGCACATCAATCTCACCATGCCACCCACCTCCACGGCTAAATGCTCCACCTGTGTGAACATATGACAAAAAGCCCATGCAAGGCTGGAAACGGTGCCTTTGCAGTCACAGCATCCACATTCCAAATTGAAACTTTTAAAAAAAGAAGCAACAAACTCGTCAACTCTGTGCCATGACAGCGTTTCCCCCCTGCAGCTTTTCAGCACCAGGCAGCGGGAAACTGGAGCAGTGGGGAGTCAGAAATAATAATACGAGTTCTCACTGCCTGTAATACAGCCACAGAGGAGCCGTTTTTTACTGCTTGTACAGTACCATGAAAAAGTATTGGCCCCCTTTCTCGAATTTTTATTTTTTTTAATATTTACCCCACTTAAATGTTCAAGAACATCATCAAACAACTTTAAATATTTGACAAAGATAACCAAAGTGAACACAGAATGCAGTTTTTAAACGATGATTTAATGTTTTAAGGGAAGAAAGCTATCCAGACCTACCTGGAACTGTGTGAAGAAGGAATCGCCCCCTTGTTAAATCATGAATTAACTGTGGCTAATTAGATTTTTTTTTGGAAAGCTGAGTTCAGGTTCGCTGACCACACCCAAGCCTGATTACCTCCAGACCTGTTCAATCAAGAAATCACTAAAACAGAACCTGTCTGACAGAATTAAGTCGGACAAAAGATCTCAAGAAGCTGCAACTAAATGCTGCGATCCAAAGACATTCAAGAACAGATGAGAAATAAAGTAACTGACATCTATCAGTCTAGGAAGGCTGACAAAGCCATTTCTGAAGCTTTAGGAACCACGATGAGAGCCTTTATCCACAAATAGACAAAACATGGAACAGTGGTGAACCTTCCTGACCAAAATGACCCCAAGAGCCCAGTGACGACTCATCCAGGAGGTCACAAAGGAACCAGGACAACATCTAAAGAACTGCAAGCCTCATGACTCAACAATAAGGAAGAGCCTGGACAAAAATGGCCTCCATGGCAGAGTCCAAGGCCAAAACTACTGCTGACCAAGAAGAAGATAAAGGCTCGTCTTGCGTTTGCAAACTAACATCTGAATGATCCCCAAGACCTTTGGAAGAATATTCTACGGACTGACGAGACCAAAGTTGAACTTTTTGGAACGTGTGTGTCTCGTTACATCTGGTGTAAAAGAACATCATCCCAGCAGTCAGACATGGTGGTGGTGTGATGGTCTGAAGATGCTTTGCTGCTTCAGGACGACTTGCTGTGACTGAAGGAACCATGAATTCTGCTCTCTACCAAAAGATTCTGAAGGAGAATGTTCAGCCATCAGTTGGTGACCTCAAGCTGGGGCGCGCTTGGGTTCTGCAGCAGGACAACGATCCAGAACACACCAGGAAGTGGACTTTTGAATGGTTTAAAAAAAAACAAAATTAAGGTTTTGGAGCGACCTGGTCAAAGTCTGGACTTGAATCCAATGATTCAACCTTGAAAAGACTGTTCATGCTTGAAAACCCTTCAAGTGTTGTTGAATTAAAACAATTCTGTGAAGAAGAGTGGACCAACATATCTCCACAGAGATAGTGAGATTGACTCATTGGCAATTATAGAAAATGCTCGATTTCAGTTGCTGCTGAGGGCGGCCCAGCCAGGTGTTAGGTTTAAGGGGCAGTTACCAGGAAGCTTTGAATAATTTTTTATTCCTTAATGGATAAAATCATCATTTAAAAACTGTATTTTGTGTTTACTTGGTTTATCTTTGTCTGATAGTTGCATTTGTTTGATGATCTTAAACATTAAAGTGGGAAAAATATGGAAAAAAATAAGAATTTGAGAAGGAGACAAATACTTTTTTAGTCTCACATCAAGAAAAAGAACACGTTAAATGTAAAAACACATTTATTCCTGCTTACAATAATGTACACAATGTGTTAAGGAATAAGGTTGTAATGTGTAATAAAATCCTAGGGTGAGCCTCAATGATGTGCTGGTGCACCAGAATTAAAAAGTTGGGCGTACCAGGGCTACCATTGTAAAAAAAAAAGTTGTTCTGGAACCCTGTAGGCATGTGAATGACTCGGCTCACCGAATGAACGGTCGAGCTCAGCGAGCGGGAGACTCGTCTGGAAGACCAATAAGGATGAGGTTCTGCTGACCTCTCTGTTTCTGCCGCCAATCTGTCATTTAACACCGCCGGCCGATCAGCGGCTAAATCAGTCGGTGGTTCTGACACTGACATCCGGCCTCTCGCTGTCTTAACTCTGGCGCCTCGTCTTCACCATAAAATGAGAAAAAAAGTTCACAAAACCTTAATATCTTTTTCATGACAAAAGAAAATGCATTAGCAAAAAAAAAATCCAAGTCAGCTTCATGATGGTTTGTTATTTAGCGATTTCATACTTTTTTCATGACTCAATATGTAAATTTATGCGCTTCGTGGTGCCCTCGAAAAATTCCCTACACAAATCCCTTAATAAATGTGTAAATTACGGTTGCGTAACGACGTGGCTGTCAGTTCTGATGCCGGAACGATGATTCAGAAACACACTGCAGAGCAAAGCTTAGACTTTCTTATTGTATATTAAACAGCGGGAGCGATTGCGAGACGCGCTTATAAATTGTTTACCGCCGGGCTTCAAAAGGTTTCCGGGAGGATTCCTGATGGCCCGGCCGGCCGGTTGACCTTCGAGCAGACGGGTCAGTGTGACGGCGCCGGATGAAAGAAGCAATTTAGATAAAAAAGCAGCAAGGGGCAGCCATGTTTAGACAGTACTACCCACCACCTCCACCTGCAAGTGTTTCCTTCCTGAGATGGCAATTAGAAAGTTGGCTTAGTTTTTCACCTTTCTGCTCTTTCACAGTCCTTTCAGTTGCTTCTATGAGCTGCGAGGCACACAGGAGAGAAGCTAATAGGTTAGCATTCCAGGGCAGAGATGGAGCGTAGATGTGGATGTCAGGAATCCACTTGTCTGAGGAAAGTGTTGCTCCACCATCGATGCCGGTCTCCGGACAAGCTGGACAGGGTGTCGGTGGGCTGAATCCGGTCCCCGGGGTGCCGCTGGGCCGAGAGGAAAGGGTTCGCACCAGTCTATCACGTAGCCCAGATCTGACTCAGATATGTTCAAAAACGAAATGGCATAATCGCTCGTCGATGCCAATGTCGAAAGTGTAGGAGTCGTCATCTGCTGCGTCTTATATCAATGAAATCTGGTGCGTCTTTCATAACGCTGCGGATTTGGACATTTATGCAAGAGAGATCAATTTATTCTGTCAACAGTTTGTTCAGGAGAGCTTTAAAGCTTCCTCCTGATATCTTACTGAATGGA
>NW_007579864.1:0-1285 GCF_000690725.1 Stegastes partitus
TACTCTCCGCTGAGCACCGTCGGAAAATAACACAATGGCTGGCCCTGACAGGACCTGTCTAGCGGCCCTCCTGGGGCAGTGCGGGGCATGCAGGGACACCGGGAGGCACGGAGGAAGTCGGGCTTCCTAGAAATGCCGTCAGTTTCACTCCGACCTTCTGAGCTCCGCTGCGCTCCGTCGACAAAAAAAAAACACAACTGCTGGACATTACAAGAACTGACCGGGCAGCCGCCTGTGCCTGCACAGGGCAGGCAGGATCGCTGGGAGGTACGGAGGCAGTCGGGCTGCCTGGAAATGTCCTCAGTTTCACTCCGACGAACTGTGCGACGATTTGGCGCACTCCGCTACTCTCCGCTGCGCTCCGTCGGAAAATAACACAATGACGGGACCTGACGGGACCTGTCTAGCCCACTGCCTGGGGCCGTGCGGGGCATGCAGGGACACCAGGAGGCACGGAGGCAGTCGGGCTGCGTGGAAATGCTCTCAGATTCACTCTGACCTGCTGTGTGCCGCAGCGGCGCGCTCCGCTGTGCTCCGTCGGACAAAAACAAAATGGCGGGCCCTGACGGGACGTGTCTAGAGGGCCGCCTGGGGATCTGCGAGGCATGCAGGGACACCGGGAGGCACGGAGGCATTCGGGTTGCGTGGAAATGCTCGCAGATTCACTCCGACTCGCTGCGCTCCGTCCGACAATAACACAATGGCGGGCCCTGACGGGACCTGTCTAGACCCCGCCTGGGGCCGCACGGGGCAGGCAGGGTCGCTGGGAAGCACGGAGGCAGTCAGGCTGCCTGGAAATGCTCTCAGTTTCCTGCCGACCTTCTGAGCTCCGCTTCGCTCCGTCGACAAATAAAACCACAACTGCTGGAAATTACAAGGACCTGACCAGGTAGCCGCCTGTGGCTGCACAGGGCAGGCAGGGTCGCTGGGAGGTACGGAGGCAGTCGGGCTGCCTGGAAATGTCCTCAGTTTCACTCCGACCAACTGCGCGACGATTTGGCGCACTCCTCTACTCTCCGCTGCGATCCGTCGGAAAATAACACAATGGCGGGCCCTGACGGGACCTGTCTGGCCGACCGCCTGGGGCCGTGCGGGGCATGCAGGGAGGCTGGGAGGCACGGAGGCAGTCGGGCTGCGTGGAAATGCTCACAGATTCACTCCGACCTGCTGTGCGCCGCAGCGGTGCGCTCCCCTGCGCTCCGTCGGACAACAACACAATGGCGGGCCCTGACGGGACCTGTCTAGCCGGCCGCCTGAGGCCGTGCGGGGCATGCAGGGACACCGG
>NW_007579864.1:2225-3654 GCF_000690725.1 Stegastes partitus
CCCGAGTTTAATTGGCCAGTTACCAATGGCGTGGACAGGCATACCTCTTCTGCGCTCTGTCCACGTCCTTGATATTTGGTAAGCAACATGTGTGGATGTTGTTGGTTCGGCGTGTAGCTAAAGTAACAATCCTATCTGATAGAACAGAGGAGTTTCTGCTATCTCCAAGTGTGTGAACCGATTCTCACCGGCCTTATTATCTTCAAGGACATAAGCTCAGTGCAAAATCTAAACTCAGAATACATAATAACTTGAAACCTAATTAATTATAAGAACCATAGTCTTCATGGAAAAATACAGACTCAGAATACCTATTGGTTTGAAACATACTTAATTATAACATTCCTTTTTTGGTGAGCAGATGTATCCTGCGTATCCTGTGTTTGCCAAGCTGTGTCCGTTCCTGTTACCCAAGATGGAATTGGGTGTTGTACGGAAGGATGAAACTCATCATGACTCAGCAGTAGAAAGATTGAAACATCCGGTGGATGTATGTGTAATAATGAGTGTGTGTTAATCAGTGTGGGAGAGACGGCCGTAATACCATATAAAAGAAGGAGACAGGGAGATATTTGTCGGAGATCGCTTCGGACGGAGTACAGGGCATCCGGAAAGTATTCACAGTGTTTCACTTTTACCACGTTTTGTTATGTTACAGCCTTATTCCAAAATGGATTAAATTAATTTTTTCCCTCAAAATTCTACGCAAAATACACCATAAGGACAACTTGAAAAACGTTTTTGTGAGATTTTTGCAAATTTATTAAAAATCAAAAACTAAGAAATCATATAGTATTCACAGCCTTTGCCATGAAGCTCAAAATTGAGCTCAGGTGCATCCTGTTTCCACTGATCATCCTTGAGATGTCTCTACAGCCTAACTGGAGTCCATCTGTGGTAAATTCAGTTGATTGGACATGATTTGGAAAGGCAGACACCTGTCTATATAAGGTTGTAACAATTCACCTATTAATTCCAAGATGACAGTGTCACAATGCACTATATAAAGGAAGCGGGCGGATCTAGACTCAGCACATACACAAGCGCATCCCCACACACAAAACAGCAAAACAGCGACACGGCTGAAAAACAGTTCTTAAAGTTCGGCAATCAGTTCATGTACCGAACCACCAGGACTCTTCCTAGAGCTGGCCGGCCATCTAAACTGAGCGACTGGGGGAGAAGGGCCTTAGTCAGAGAGGTGACCAAGAACCCGATGGTCACTCTGTCAGAGCTCCAGCGTTCCTCTGTGGAGAGTAGAACCTTCCAGAAGGACAACCATCTGTGCAGCAATCCATTGTAGGGTTTTAGTGTGGTAGAAAATAAGATGTACTTATTTCCACACACTAAAGCAAGTGATTGCATTAATTACAATTATTAAAACCAACCTTTGAATTATTCGTCCAGCGATATAATCTCAGAGTCAGCA
>NW_007579864.1:4619-15889 GCF_000690725.1 Stegastes partitus
TTAACGATTAAACTTAACACAAGATAATAAGGCACATCTTCTGGTGCTGTGTCTTATTGTTCATCAATGACTTCAGTTGTTAAGTTGTTGCATGCCACAGGAAATGAGGGGTCAGCAGAGCAATACGTTAAGCCCAGGGCACTTCATTGCGCCTGGCCATCTGTTAAGGTCCATGTGGTTGAATGTTTTTCCTTGTCTTCCCCCAAACGCTTCTACCAAAGTTAGATCCTCCGAAGCTTTGATAGGTGATAAGGAAATTCCCAAGGGGGGCTCTGCTTCCTCCAGCTTCGACTCCTCCGAGTCTGCAGAGTTGATTTACATGGTCCTGTGACTTGCAGGACAGCTCTGTCTTTTTTATGGCCTGTGACTTGGGTGCTGGGAAGTTCAAATGAAGTTTTCCAAATCCTTTTGGGCATCTGTGTCTGTCCATATCCTACACCATCAATCAGGCCTCTATGGTAGAGTGGCCAGACGGAAGCCACTCCTTCATAAAAGGCACATGGCAGCCTGCCTAAAATTTGCCAAAATCCATCTGAAGGACTCTCAGACCATGAGAAACAAAATTCTCTGGTCTGATGAGACAAAGATTGAACTCTTTGGCCTGAATGCCAGGCGTCATGTTTGGAGAAAACCAGGCACTGCCTATCACCAGGCCAATACCATCCCTACAGTGAAGCATGGTGGTGGCAGCATCATGCTGTGGGGATGTTTTTCAGCGGCAGGAATGAGGAGACTAGTCAGGATTGAGGGAAAGATGAATGCAGCAATGTACAGAGACATCCTGGATGAAAACCTGCTCCAGAGCGCTCTGGACCTCAGACTGGGGCGACGGTTTATCTTTCAGCAGGACAACAACCCCAAGCACACAGCCAAGATCTCAAAAGAGTGGCTTCAGGACACCTCTGTGAATGTCCTTGAGTGGCCCAGCCAGAGCCCAGACCTGAATCCAACTGAACATCTCTGGAGAGATCTGAAGATGGCTGTGCACCGACACTTCCCATCCAACCTGATGGATCTTGAGAGGTTCTGCAAAGAGGAATGGGCAAAACTGCCCAAAGATAGGTGTGCCAAGTGTAACCGGGGTAGAAAAAAACCTGTCATTTGTTTACATACAGTTGCGTTGTCATGCACGTACGTAGAGGCCGTGACCGTCCAATCGCGTCGCTCGTAGCACCTGTCATAAGCTGTCCGCTCTGCCTCTCATTTAGAAGGTGAGGGGAGGCACGCGGAGCAGCTGCTACAGGTTGGTCGCTACAAACAAATGTCATCTTCTTGAGTAAGTTTTTGGTTGTATCATTCTGAATGCCTCAGTTACATCATTTCACCGTTTAGACACTAACCAGCGCCGGGGAAGGATAAGTTGGTCGCGTGGTGCGTCGGATATATTCCGGAATTGGTGAGTCTGCCTGTTGTTGTTAGCATTAGCATATGCCGGTCTCTTTTGTATGGACTGGCTACGGTACACCTAGCTTTTTAATGCTAATGCTCATGGTATCGGGAGATGAATGTGCCACTACAGCACCATTATAGAATGTTTACGTTGATCTTGAACTGTGTGAATGTATGTTATTTAAGAAATGAGTGACATAAAGTAGGAAGATTTTTCATGATTAATTATGAAGTGAATTGATGTTAACGTAGTTAGCCCAAATGCACTTTATTGAGAAATGGTTATTCTCTTGCTGCTCATGAATTATGTATTAATTATTGTGTACACTGAATATAATTAGTTGACGAAATGTTAAGATATGGTCCTGTTTACATTATACAGGCCAGGGTACCTGTAAGGACGCAGAATCGAATAGATGGCGAGGTAAGACACCAGCTTGGAGCCGAGCAATCCCAGTTAAGGGCCCTCCTGGTCTGGTAGGAGGCTCTGGCAGCTTTGTTCCCCCTCACCTTCTCGTACACCCACATACACACACACATGCACTTGTACTTTAAGTCATGGACTGTTAACATCCTGGGACTCTACATTTGCAGCGCACCTGCTGGGCGATTTTTGTGTGCCTCATATTTCATGAACTTTATGCTTTTGCAACACTCAATATTGTGTGTAGAACAGCTGCCATAGTGGCCGAAATAGAGACTGGTTGGTTTTGAATGTGTCATTGCATCACAATGCAGAACTCTGCAGACTGTAAATACTGGTTTCCACTGTATATACTGTCACATATTAATACATGGTACCAACTGCATCTGAAGTTGTATGTGTGTTTCTTTACTGTACCACTACCTCCAAGAGCCGAATCTGTCTTCTGTAGACCTAGGCCCAAATTATACCTTAATGCTGATGGCTTTTCAAGACCTAATCTAGCCTGTGTACTTGCTACACAAGCTTGTGGCATCATATTCGAAAAGAATTGAGGCTGTAACTGCTGCCAAAGGTGCATCAACAAAATATTGAGAAAAGGCTGTGAATACTAATGTACATATGATTTCTTAGTTTTTTATTTTCAATAAATTTGCAAAAATCGAAAAAAAAACTTTTTTCAAGTTGTCCTTATGGTGTATTTTGTGTAGAATTTTGAGGGAAAAAATGAATTTAATCCATTTTAGAATAAGGCTGTAAAACAAAACGTGGTAAAAGTGAAGCGCTGTAAATACTTTCCGGATGCACTGTATATGCTGGTGCATCTACATGAAAACAAGTTAAAGACAGCAGTGCAAACCAATGTAAAAAGTAAGTCCGAGGTATTGTGTATATAAACTGCTGGTTTGATTGTGTTCCTTTAAAAACGATCTTCTCATTGTTCTCAACAGAAACATGACACTTTCCTGGAGAATTTAGCTCTTTATTTAGATAGGTCTCTATGGCAATACCCATAGAACTCATTGGATGTTGCCATGGAGAAGAAGCCAATGGAATCACAAGTTTGTAATTAATCACAATCTAACTAAATCAAAATCTAATTCTAAAAATCTTCATCAACATTTTCATGATAATAATGTTTCACATGACAAAGTACCAGTCAGACAGGAGCCACTTGTAGAGATGATCCTACAGAGAACTATCACCTGAACAGTGACTACAGCCTGGATGGCTATAGCAGTGTTTCCTCTGTGAACCACATCATATTGTCTTTGAGGAAAAGACTGAATTTTAACTTCACTTTGCAACTCCACAGTCATTAGCTGTAAGCTTGGTTACAGGTGGGACAATATGGTTGCACCAGGGTTTGTGCCGCCGTACAGATTCTCCCTCAGAAATACCAGCATTTTCCTCCAGGCGTCTTCCTGAGCACGAGAATGTTCCACCGTCTCTCCGCCCCACAGGGCCATCACTGCCAACACAATAAACAGCTGTCACAACTTAAGTTCCTGATTCTGGCATGTCAATTTGCAATCATCCAGAGAATGTCTGTGAGAGTCTGCAGTCTAAATGTGAACTTACTCTTCTGACGTGTGTCCACTGCTCTGAACATGCTGGCTCGGGCGTGTGGTGTGTATGGTGGTTCAATCAGGTGACCTGCCTTCGGGTACGACAGGACAGTCAGCAGGTGGCTGTTTCCCGCTCGCTCCATCATCTCCTGAATCTGGAAAACAGGAGGTTCAAATCCTGATCTATTGTTTGTCAGATGTTGTTTGATGATGTTCTTAATTTATTGCAGACCTTATGTGCGGACCTTGAATGTGTGCATTCAAGAAATAAATCCAACTTTGATAACATCCTCCAAAAATATTTAGAAGCCACAAAACTTAGAACTATGATAAAACTCCTGAAGATCATGAGTCAAACTAGTCACAGAGGGGCTGCAGATTGGAAATGAAGTATGGCAGCAGCTACATATATAAAAAATATTGCATTTTTGTAAGTTCTTGAGAAATTCTATCAACATCTCTGCTGATAGAGTTGAATTTTACAATTTAGAGTTGATGCTTGCATGGGATCATATGAAATAATGGATTTCATCCTGAAAAGAAAAACACATATATTGCTGAGATTAGTGTGTGGAGAAAAGTGTTAAACTCTTAATGTGTTTGGTGTTGTAGTGACTGCTGTTTTTTGCCAGTGTGCCTTATGAGGGCTTGAGCACTACAGTGCGTAGGACCCTCTTGAAACTGAAAGGATTATTAGGGTCTGAGCACTACAGTGCGTAGGACCCTCTTGAAATTGAAAGGATTATACTTTCTTCTTCTTCTTCTTCTTCTACCTTCATGGCCATAAACATCTGCATTGTTGAGGGCCTAAACATGCTCAAATCCTCATGAAAATTTGCACACACATCAGGACTGGCGAAAATTTTTATATTTAGGGTCCTATTGTTCCCGCTGCGTTTCTTTCTTTATTGTTATTTGCCTGACGAACGCGAAACCCTTAATTTAACCCCCTAAACATGCTCAAAAACTCACCAAAATTGGCACGCACATCCAAATCGGCGAAATATTTGATAAAATGAAAAAAAACTGACAAAAATGCTCTCTAGCGCCACCTAGTTACAGAAAAACACACTAAAATGGCCCTAGCGCCCAGTAGGAATGTCTTACAGAGATCAAACCAACATCAAAATGTTCGCCTCAATGATACCCACAAATCTCGCACTGACACCCCTGACCTATCTCAAACAGGAAGTCCACAATTTGCCTTTCAAAATAAAAAAATGAGCAAAAACATCTTTTGGGAAGAAATTATCTTGTCTGACACCGTGAATCGTACCAACTTGAAAATCGCACAGGAGACAGAGAAGTCCTTGATGTACAAAAGTTCTGAAGGGATTTGGCGTTTCTCAACCGGTTTTCAAATGGCGAGCCGTCAAATTTGATGAGCTGCCTCGGCTCATACTTTGTATGGCTGTCTATGGGACATCTCCAGACATCTTGTGTCAGTTGGTCATCTACACAAAAAACTAAAGGTCCTACAGCTTTAGAAATGACACTGAGGGCTTCCAAACAAGATTTCCCACAAAAATATGCTGTTTTTACACATATTTGGTGAAAATTGTGGCTGTATGGGAGAGAGAAAGTGAAGTAAAACTCTCAGCTCTCTCAACCAGGGGCACGAAAGACGCTGAGTCATCATGACATCATCACAGGTCAGTGCAGCTTGTCATGTGACTCACTGACAGTCTGAGGCTGAGAAGAGAGAGAAAAATGGCTCCTTCAACTTAAAGCAGGTTTAAATTGTGTCAAAATGGAGGTCAGACGGGCATGAGGGTCCACGCAGACCGAGGACCCGACCAACGCTGCTTGCAGCTTTAATTTTTGGTTGTTGCGCATATGTATGAATATGTATGAAATAGCTGTGCAATTTTTGGTGATTTTTGTCATTTTCGAGAGCAAACTCCTCCTCGGGGTTAACTTCTACATGCCTCAAATTTTGATTTGATTCGATTATCTGCAGCTGAGATATGAACATTTGAGTTTTGAACAAAATTCGCCGCAGTGTCACAGACACGCCCTTTGACGTAAACGTACAATTTTCACCGTGAGTCATCATCAACATGTGAAGGCCGAGTTCACCAAATTTGACATTAATACGATCAATGGTCTTACAGTATAGTAGCCCTATTGTATGCGCTGGCCAGATTTGAGGCGTGTAGGAGTTAACCCCTAGGAGGAGTTTGCTCTTGAATATGACGAAAAACACAAAAAAATGCACAGTTATTTCAAAATGGTGGACTTCCTGTTGTGTCTACGGTATGGGTCCAAGAGGCTTTCTTGTGCATCCTGATGTGTTACATATGCCTACCAAATTTTGTAAATGTCAGTCAAACGTCCTGCGGGGGCTAATGGATAAATTGCTGCAGGGGGCGCTATCGAGCCATTTTTCCAAACAGGCACACATTGTCTGTGGTTGAGCCAATAGTGACTCGTATGCCAATTTTGGTGATTTTATGAGCATTCCAAAGCTGTCAAAAAAAATCCTTCCCGTGTCATAGCAACTATTCGTCGCCATATCAACACTGTTGCTTGAAAACGCACACGCTTCGCAGTGTAGCATCATCAATGTAGGAAGACTTAGCTGAAAAATTTTAAGAATGATATCACAAAGTTTGGAGCAATGGTACATGTTGAGGTAATGCCTCAAAAAGCCTGTTGCCAATAGGTGGCGCTATGACTGTGAATGGATTTGAGCATATGGATGTGATCAGGACAGCAGTCTGATTGAATATGAAAAGTTTGAGGCAGATTGGAGCATGCACAGGGAAGTTATGCAGTACTTCCTCTTTTATGTCGGTATAAAAATGATCACAAGGGTTACAATAAGGTCCTACGCACTGTAGTGCTTGGACCCTAATAAAAAAAATCAAGTTAAGTTTCAATCAGGAACTCAAATGTTTCATAAAGACTTTCTTTTTTGTTTTGTATTCTCCATTTTAGCCTTCAATGTCTTGCTGCACTTCTTTACTTTTTCACAGCAAAATTTAAGGCAGCTTTTGTTATACTGATTTCTAACCTTACTTCAAATCTCTAGTTATTCACACATAAAGCTGTCATAAAAATATACTCACATCTACTGCTGAATCATACGCAGGCCAGTTCTGATCATCTTCACCTACCACCAGCATCAGAGGACACTGGAGTCGTCCCACCTGCTCAGAAACAAACAGCAGCAGCTTTTCACACTTCTTTACTTGTAGCAGCTTCAGATTTTTCTTCCCTACCTCACCTTCCATTACCTCAGGAATTAGTTATCCATAGAGTTTTGAGATGTTACTCAGTTATTGGTAAATGAAAGAATATGAATTCCCCCACACCACTGTTGAACAAATGTGATTTCACAAAAGACAAGACATCATGTGACTCTTTTGATAACTCTGGGCAAAAGACAAGGCTGTTCTGATGGAAAGAAAATTAAATTCACATGCATTTTTGTTTCATCAAATGTCTAACAGATGATTTCAATCTTACTCCAATGCACTTTGTAGCTTGCAAAAAAAATGGAGTCATTCCATATGAAATCAAGCATGTCTGAAAAACATTCCCACCTGACCTCTTCAGAATCAGCTGATCTATGTATAATGTAAAATAACTTTAGTACATTAAATGAAACCATGCAAAACTTTACCCTAATACTATGAAAAAAGCTACGGAGCCTCGAGTACACATGGGTGGAAAATTTTGCACATTTTAATTTGCATTACTTTTTCTAGCAAAAATTGAGCCCTTTTAACTTCATACAGAAAAGGAGATCTCTACATGAAATTTTCAACAATGAAAAACAGCACCAAATCAATAAACATCAATGTCCACTTCTGTTCGGATGTAGTCTCTCCTGCTAAGACTATTCGTTGTCACCCGAACAACAAACCCTGAGTGATGCAGGAGGTCAAAGCTGCACTCAACAGAAAGAAGGTGGCCATCAAGAACAAAGAGGGAGACAATCACATCAGCACAGAGGAAGGTGAAGCTGTGCCTGAAGGAGGCCAAAGACACCTACAGCAGGTGGAGCAGCAGCTGAGGGACAACAACATGAGGGAGGTCTGGATGGGTGTGAACACCATGACGGGCTTCAGAACAAAAGCCAGAACAGCAGGGGGGATGGTGGAGGCAAACAATCTGAATGCCTTCTTCAACCGGTTCAACCAGCCCGTGACCCCCCCATCCCCACCCTCACCCTCACAGCAGTCTCCCCTCCCTCAGTGTGCCTCCCTCTCAACAACAGCTCAGCCCCTCCCTCCCTCCCCTCCCCTCCTTCCCCCCTCTCCCTGCATAACAGCTGACCAGGTCAGGGGACAACCAAGGAGGATCCTGCACAGGAAGGCAGCAGGACCGGACAAGGTGTGTCCACGGATGCTCAAGTCCTGTGCTGCTCAACTGGGGGAGCCGCTACAGCACATCTTCAACCTCAGCCTGCAGCTGGGGACAGTGCCCACCCTCTGGAAGACATCCTGCATGCTCTGGTGCCGAAAAAGACCCGGCCCAGCGAGCTGAATGACTGCCGACCAGTGGCACTCACTTCACACCTGATGAAGATGCTGGAGTGGCTCCTCCTCCACCTCCTCAGGCCCCAGGTTCAACACGCCCAGGACCCTCAACAATTTGCCTACCGGAAAAATGTTGGGGTGGAGGATGCTGTGCTGTACCTCCTCCATCGAGCCCACTCACACCTGGACAAGGGAAGCGGCACTGTGAGGATTCTTTTTATGGACTTCTCAAGTGCCTTTAATACCATCCAGCCCCCGTTACTGCGGGGAAAATTAGAAAGGATGGGAGTGGAGTCGTACTGGGTGGACTGGATCTCCAACTACTTGACTGACAGACCACAGTATGTCAGATTCAAGGACACCACATCTGACACTGTCATCAGCAGCACAGAGGCCCCTTAGGGGACAGTGCTGGCCCCTCTCCTCTTCACCCTGTACACCACGGACTTCTGTTACAACTCGGAGCTGTGCCACATACAGAAGTACGCAGATGACACAGCCATCATGGGGTGTATCAAGGATGACAGAGAGAGTGAGTACAGGAGTCTGGTGGATGACTTTGTTGTCTGATGCAGAGAAAACCACCTGCAGCTCAATGCCTCAAAGACAAAGGAACTGGTCATAGACTTTAGGAAATCTGGACCATGCCCACAACCAGTTCTGATTGAGGCACATCAGGTAGAACTTGTAGAAAACTACAAGTAACTTGGGCTGTGAATGGACAACAAGTTGGCCTGGACATGCAACACAGACTACCTTTGCAAGAGGGGACAGAGCAGGCTGTACTTCCCGAGGAGGCTCCGGTCATTCAACATCTGCAGGAAACTCCTGTGGATGTTCTACCAGTCAGGGCTCGCCAGCATCCTTTCTTATGCTGTGGTGTGCTGGGGCAGCAGCACATCAAAAAGGAACTCATCGAGGCTGGACAAATTAATCAGGCGGGCCAGCTCTGCAGTGGGCATGAAACTGGACTCCCTGATCACAGTGGCAGAGAGGAGGACACTGAACAAACTGCTCGCCATCATGGATGAATGCAGCCACCCTCTGCACACTGTCATCATCACCCAGAGGAGCCAGTTCAGAGACAGGCTGCTCCTCCCCAGGTGCAAAACCAACAGGACCAAAAACTCCTTTGGAGGAAGGGGGAGGAGCAGCAAGCGGGGAGAGGTGGGGAGTGGGGAGTGAGGACATTGGATGCTCTATCATTGGACTATGTGCAATGTGACTGTCACCTGTTTCTGTTTTTCATTATTCCTATTATTATTATTTTCCTGACGAACGCGAAACCCTTAATTTGACCCCCTAAACACACTCAAAAACTCACCAAAATTGGCACACACGTCCGAATCGGCGAAAAATTTGATAAAATGAAAAAAAAATCCTAAAAGGCTCTCTAGTGCCACTGAGTTACAGAAAAACACACTAAAACGGCCCTAGCGCCCAGTAGGAATGTCGTACAGAGATCAAACCAACACCAAAATGTTCGTCTCAATGAGACCCACAAATCTTGCGCAATACCCCTGACCTATCTCAAACAGGAAGCCCGCAATTTGCCTTTCAAAGTAAAAAAATGAGTGAAAACATCTTTTGGGAAAAAATTATCTTGTCTGACACCGTAAATCGTACCAACTTGAAAATCGCACAGGAGACAGAGAAGGCCTTGATGTACAAAAGTTCTGCAAGCAAGTAGGGGTCCTCGGACCCTAATAATTAAAGCTGCAAGCAGCGGTTGTCGGGTCCTCGGTCCGCGTTGCAACCTCATGCCCGTCTGACCTCCATTTTGACACAAGTTGAACCTGCTTTAAGCTGAAGGAGCCATTTTTCTCTCTCTTCTCAGCCTGAGGCCATGTCCAAAATCACCCACTCACTCCCTACTCCCTACTCCCTATATAGGGAGCACCTCGGCAAAGTATCATTTCGGACACGACTCGAGCTATTAATTACGTCGCTCGCTATTTGTACTGCAACAGCGTAGTACAAACACATCAAATTAACATTTCATTGCGTAGCTAAGAAATCAAATTAAATCAAGTTTATTGTCATTTTGCTGTACATACCAGATGAGAGAGCGTTTCTTCAGGATCCAGTAACTAGAAGCAATTTTAATAAAGTGGTGTTGTATGTCCAAATCACAACCGAGCGTCGCAATTTTAGCGACGTTCACTGTCCGGGTAAAATAAAATTTAACAAAACAAACGGGAATTTTTCCGCACTCTCATTCATCTGCATTTCCATTTCCTTTCGTGCAATGCATGACGGTCCATATTGTTCGGTTAGTGACCATCGGCTGTACACTACTTTTTACGGTGCATTGTGGGATATTTTGAGTGCGCTATATAGTGGATGAAATTTACCGCTGAGAATTCGAACAATACTACAAAATGGCGTGCACCCTATGTAGTGCACTATGTAGGGCATAGGGAGTGATTTCGGACACAGCCTCAGACTGTCAGTGAGTCACATGACCAGCTGCACTGACCTGTGATGATGTCATGATGACTCATCGTTCTTCATGCCCCTGGTTGAGAGCTGAGAGTTTTACTCACTTTCTCTCTCCCATACAGCCACAGTTTTCACCACATATGTGTAAAATCAGCATATTATTGTGGGAAATCTTGTTTGGAAGCCCTCAGTGTCATTTTTAAAGCTGTAGGACCTTTAGTTTCTTGTGTAGATGACCAACTGACACAGCATGTCTGCACATGTCCCATAGGCATCCATACAAAGTATGAGTGGAGGCTGCGACAACTCATCAACTTTAACGGCTCGCCATTCGAAAACCGGTTGAGAAACGCCAAATCCCTTCAGAACTTTTGTACATCAAGGACTTCTCTGTCTCCTGTGCGATTTTCAAGTTGGTACGATTTGCGGTGTCAGACAAGATAATTTTTTCCCAAAAGATATTTTCGCTCATTTTCTTACTTTGAAAGGGAAATTGCAGGCTTCCGGTTCTGGCAACTGACATGACGGCTGCTTGTTAGTGGAGTAGAGATCCCCCCCCCGACCACGAACCACCCACCCCGTGAGACAACAAGATCGAAATATACGCGAGACTCATTATTTCCCATCAACATGAGTCACTCCAACAGAGGCTCACAGGAAAAGAAAGCATCCGACGGTAAAAGTAAAGATATTAAGGCGACCTTTTTTCAGCAGTGCAAACAGGGGGAGGCTAATGCTAGCGCTAGCTTCGAGCATGCTGAGGAACAGCCCAATGCTAGTGAAGCGATTCTGTCTGAGCTCAGAGTGTTCAGACGTGAAAACAACGAGAAGCTGACAGCAATGACAACAGTAATGACCTCCTTGGAGCAATCTATGGAGAAAATGGGCGAACGTCTGACTGATGCGGAGGACCGTATTAACCAGGTGGAGGAAGGATCTGCCCGCTCTACTCGTCTATTA
>NW_007579864.1:16847-20026 GCF_000690725.1 Stegastes partitus
TTCCCTTAGAGCCAGTTACACCCAGCTCTAAAAAAGTCTTTGCTCAGACTGGTTGTTTGGAAGCCACTAAAATGCAAAACAGAACCAAAATAATTCTTTGTTGTTCATTCTGTTGTTCAGTAAGGTTACTTGTTCATGTGGTGGAATGGTCAAATACTCTCACATACAAAAAGGGAAAACTAGAATTCCAGCATAGGGCATGCAAAATACACAAGGGATAAAAATAATTTCATTTAATGTTAACGGGGTGCATAATCCAATAAAAAGGGGAAAGATATTATCCAAACTGAAAAAGGAGAAAATACATGTTGCTTTCCTTCAGGAGACACACCTGAGGGAGTCAGAACATGTAAAATTGGGAAGACAGGGTTTCAGCCACATCTACTTGTCCTCACATAAATCTTGTAAAAAAAAAAAAAGGGGGCTAGCAATTTTAATAAATAATTGTCTTACTTATGTAGGATATGGACAGACACAGATGCCCAAAAGGATTCAAAAAACTTAATTTGAACTTTCCAGCACCCAAGTCACATGCCATAAAAAAAGACAGAACTGTCCTGCAGGTCACAGGGCCATGTAAATCAGCTCTGCAGACTCGGAGGAGTCGAAGCCGGAGGAAGCAGACCTCCCTTAGGAATTCCCTTATCACACCTATCAGAGCTTCAAAGGATCTAACACAAAGAAACTTTTGGGGGGAACACCACTCAGACCTTAACTAATGGTCCAGATGGCCAGGATGTAATGAAGTGCCCCGGGCTTAGCGTATTGCCCTGCTGACCCCTCATTTCCTGTGGTAGGCAACAAATGGACTTAAGAACTGAACTTATGAATGAACAGTGAAGACAGCACCACAGGATGTGCCTTATTATCTTATGTTAAGTTTAGTTGTTAAATGTTGTGTTATATCATGTCCTGATAAATACTCCAAAGCTTAATTACAGTTGGATAAGTCCTTCTTTAATTTATCAGCTTGTTATATAATCATATATCCCAAAACTGCATTATCTTTGTAACCGTACGAGCTAGATGTATCACGTTTGGATTCTTTGTGAACCGCAAGATATGATAGATTTATTTTCAGTAGTTTTAACTTTGTATAATTGAAAGTACATATAGTTCTGAAGGAACATTCTTACTTTCAGAGCAAAACTCTGACCACCTCATGACCTCCCTGTGATACTGGGGTGTCATATCTAACAGCCCCCCCTGGGAGCGGAGCTCGCTGTGATTGGTCAGTAGTTTTACCATTAAAAAGCCTCTTCACCTGAAAAGCAGTGGCATTTTCTAACTGCAGTAGAGCTGCTCACTTGGTCTTCCATGTCCTCAACTTTGACTGCCACACCCTGATCTTCCTGCTCTGAAGCTGAAGGCCTCGTCTCTCCATCAGGCATCAGACGTTGCTGCACTCGCATCCCAATCCAAGGACGTGGCAAGTATTGAGCTTTCATCTCTAAACGGGTGTTTCATAATTACAATTGGCCTCTCAACCAATATTCCAAATTTAACAGATTATCTGCTGCTTCGGATGAAAAGACTTTTAAGTCTCCAAGCCATCACTCTGTTCCACATTAGGTTTTCACACTCATATTCTCAACCAGCATTTTCATCATTGTTTGTATTTTATATTCTATGTTTGTTGTTGTTATTTGTTTGTTTGTTTAGTTAGCAATAAATGTTTTGTGCGTACACAGTTGTTTTCTGTGTTTTCTATAGCTTACATCCAGTCACTTTACGTATCTGATCTTTAGTTACCTAAGCTCTAAGTTAATTCCCTTAACTTTACAAAACACTCTTGACTGATCACCAAGAGTAAACAATTTATTAGAACTATTGTGCTGACTCTGAAATTATATCGGTGGACGATTGATTTAAAGGTTGGTATTAATAATTTTAATTCATGCAATCATTTGCTTTGGTGTGAAAATAAGTACATCTTATTTTCCACCCACTTACAAAACCCTACACTTATGAACATACACTTGAGAAAATAGATAAGGAGGGGAGATATGTGCTGATCAAAGGCAGGCTAGAGGGAAATTTGATAACTTTTTTAAACGTTTATGTACCTCCAAATAGTGAGTGGGCTGTTTATACGCAAATACTTAGTCTCATGACCACAGAGGCAGAAGGAACTGTTATATGTGGCAGTGATTTTAATATAAAACTTAACGAGAAACTTGACTCTACAAGACCAAGTGGTAGACCAAACAAGCTTAGCTGGAAAATGAGATCCTTTATGCAGGACAATTTCTGGAACTAAACGATACCGGGGAGGTGGAGCTGCCCTTACTTTGGGATGCACTGAAAGCGTTTATGAGGGGAAAAATCATTGCACGCTCAGCTTACTTGAAAAAAATTAAGACAAGAAAAGTTAAATAATTTGCAGTCACAACTGAAGCAATTACAAAGAGAACATCAAGAGAATATGGATCTGGAGATGGAACAAAAAGTAAAAAAAATCAGAAAGGACATTGATGAAATATATACACAAGAAATACAAAAGAAACTGTTTTTTCTGAAACAAAAATACTGGGCAGTAGGTGGCAAAGCATCCAAATTGTTAGCTTATAAATTAAAGAAAAAACAGGCTGATAGTGCACTGTACAAAAGTAGGAACCCTGAGACAAATGAGATAGTCTTTGAACAGGAAATAATCCAGCAGTGTCTGAGGTCATTCTTTCAAAAATTATATTCTCAACAACAAGAAGCAAATGACCAGGATGGGGCGGAGCTAGTAAGGGCTAGACAGGTCTCTCAGTGCTCCGGGTGGAATAATATCGTTTTTTCATTAATCTCGCCGTCTAATTTACGACTGGCCAAGAAAAGTAGCGGAGCTTTAAACCTTGATCGTTTTGGTTGGTGCTTGGTGAAGGAAAGTTAACTTGGTAAGCGGCAAAATGCCTGGTATGGGCCAAACAAAGATCACCAAACAATTTGAATCAGCTGTGGAGCATGGGCCCGACGCGGAGCCAGACTCGCCGCCTGTGTGGGGTAAGTTATCTGAAAAGATTCTCGAATCAATGAATAAGCGATTCGACCTCCTAGATTGAAACTCTGATGAACACACAACTGGCGCTGACTGAAAGGCTGGTCGTTGCAGAGGAACAAGGTTCTGACCATGAACGGCGCATCCAGGCGCTAGAGCTGAGTTTGACAGCTACGAGGAAAACAAACGACAG
>NW_007579864.1:22576-31766 GCF_000690725.1 Stegastes partitus
TGTGTGTGTGTGTGTGTGTGTGTGTGTGGGTGTGATGGAGTGTGGGAAGAGACGGTCTGTTTGGCTATTCAATCACGATTTTGTATTAAAGTGTGTAATTTACGTATTTTGAATTGTTTTCCATCATTTTGAAACTATGTCTTCAGTTTTAAATGATACAGTTACTTTAGCCTCATGGAATGTGAGGGGCCTGGGGAATAATACAAAATGTGGGAAGGTATTTTCTTATTTAAATTCATTGAAAGCGGATATTTTGTTTTTGCAAGAGACTCATACTATTAAAGATACAGAATATAAACTGAAGTCCGGCTGGGTCTCACAGGTCTACCACGCACCCTTTACAACTCGTGCAAGAGTGGTAGCAATTTTGTTTCGTAATAATATTCCTTTCATATTGAAATCCAAGTCTATAAATCCCAATTGGAGATTTATTTTAGTTTCTGGTCATATTAATTCAGTTCCAATCACATTGTTGAACATCTATGGCCCAAATTCAGATGATCCTGCTTTTTTTCGTTAGGTTTTTGATTTACTTCCAGAGGATGTTCACTCCAATATATGTATTGGTGGCGATTTTAATTGTTATTTGAATCCATCCCTAGACAGATCATCATCTAAAGTTCCCCCCAACTATTAATTCTGTTCAAACATTAAATAATCTGATCAAATCTAGAAATATGGTGGACATTTGGAGAATACAGCACCCTGACAAAAGGGAATATTCATTTTATTCTCACGTACATCAGTCATATACTCGAATTGATTAGTTTATTACTGAGGCCTGGTCATTTCCAAAGATTAGTAATACAAACTATCACAGCTTATTAATTTCTGATCATTGTCCAGTTACTTTGCAGCTTCAAGTATCTTTTTCTAAACCAAAATTTAAGTGGAGATTCAACCCTCTATTATTATCTTCCCCAGGTTTTAAGGAGTACATGAACAAAAATCTTACAGAGTTTTTGAAGATAAATGACAACGGAGAGGTTTCAGATTCCACTTTATGGGAAGCGCTTAAAGCTACCATGAGAGGACATATTATTATGTTTGAAACTTCGAAGAAAAAAGCTGTATCTAAACGGATGAAAGAAATTGAACAAGAAATTATTAATCTAGAACAAATACATAAGACCTCTTTACAGCAGTCTGACAACAAGATCTTGAAGCTTAAGTCAGAATATAATTCCGCCCTTGGTAGGGAAATTAGTAGTCTTTTACTAAAGACCAGGCAAAAACATTTTGAACTGAATGATAACCCCCAAAAGTTACTTTCAAGACAACTTAAAGGGGATCAAGCCAAGACTGCTGTTTATAAAATACAGTCCAAAGCTGGACAGATCCTTACAGATCAACAGGAAATTAACAATGTATTTAAAGACTTTTATTCCAGCCTGTACGCCTCTACCTCTACAGCAACTAAGACAGATTATGCACAATTTTTCAGTTCGCTATCTTTGCCACAGTTAAATGACAGCAATCAGCGCTCTTTGGAAAGAATGCTTTCAGTGGCGGAATTAGTTACGGCAATCAAGGCTTTTCCAACAGGTAAATGTCCAGGACCAGATGGCTTTGGAGCTGAATTTTATTTGGCATTCTATGAGATTTTAACACATCTGCTTCTCAGAATGTTCAATGAGTCGATGGTCAGCAAAACTCTTCCACCCTCTCTGTATGAGGCTAATGTATGTCTGCTATTAAAAAAAGGGAAAGATTCCACTGATCCCGCTAACTATAGGCCAATTTCTTTACTCAACTTTGATCATAAAATTTTGACAAAAGTATTGGCCACTAGATTAAATAAATGTATAGCAACAATCATTCATCCAGACGAAACTGTTTTTATTCCAGGCAGGCTTTCCTTTTTTAATGTGCGTCATTTATTGAATGTATTGTACTCTGAGCGGGCTGATAACATCCAAGCTGCAGTCATGACATTGGATGCCCAAAAAGCTTTTGATTCCATTTAATGGCCATATCTATTTGAAACTCTGAGGAGGTTCGGCTTCGGTGAGATTTTTGTGGACTGGATTAAAATGATTTACCGTGCCCCTAAATCTTCAATTATATCAAACAACATTTCATCAGAACCGTTCAATTTACATCGTGGGGTGAGACAGGGCGACTGTCTGTCTCCTCTACTGTTCAACTTAGCATTAGAACCTTTGGCGATAGGGATAAGGAGTCATCCATGCATTAATGGGATTCCAGTGGGTTCATCAGAATGTCTTGTTACGTTGTATGCGGATGACCTACTTGTAACTATAATGAACCCTGAAACAGGTATTCCTTACCTTTTAAAATACATTGAATCGTTTAGCAAAATTTCTGGCTATACGATAAATTGGACTAAAAGTGAGCTTATGTTTATTGGACAGAATTCTGTTTTACAAAATTGTCCCGTCAAAGTTGTTCAAGAGTACATTACATATTTAGGTCTTAAAGTCTCAAAGAATCCCAAATTACTGTTCAGATTAAATCTGTTGGACTGTACTGATAAATTGAAACGCAATATAGAATATTGGAGAACTTTGCCCCTTTCTATGATTGGCAAAGTAAATGCCATTAAGATGGTGTCCCTACCCAAGTTTTTGTATATTTTTCAAAATCTGCCAATATGTATTCCTGCTGATTTTTTTAAGAAGCTCGAGTCAATTATTTTAGAATTTATTTGGGGCTATAAAAAACATAGACTATCAAAAAAGCATTTATTCAAGCCCACCTCAGAAGGTGGTTTAGGTCTTCCAATATTTAAAAATTATTACTGGGCTGCTAATGTCAGAGCAATGTCATATTGGCAATGGGGTTGTCCAGATGATGAATTATTGATTTCTGCCCCCTTGTGGTTAAAATGAGAGCTTATGTCCTCAAAGAAACCATATGCTTCTCTGTCCTCCTTATTATTTACAAACCCTACAACTGCAATTAACTTAGTAAGCCATAGTCCTGTTGTTAGAAACTCACTGAAGATTCTTACTCAAATTAAACATACTTAGAAAGTTCCCGGTATTTCGATATATACACCACTATGCTACAATCATAGAAGAATAGAATAGAATAGAATGCCTTTATTGTCACTATACACATGTACAATGAGATTAAGAGCAGCTCCTTCAGTGCAATATAGAATAAAGTACAAAATAAAGAGCAAAAAAAAAAGAAAAAAAGAAGAGATTTAAGTATAAAATGAGATAAGTTATATATACAATATACAGTATAAGTTATATGTACAGTATCATCAGTACAGTAATCATGCTTTCACTCCAGCTCTGCTGGAAAATACATTTTTTACATGGTACACAAAAGGGCTTAAATGCATAAAAGATTGCTATTTCAATAACAACTTTGCATCTTTTGGTCAATTAAGCTCAAAGTATAACTTACCTTATTCTAACTTTTTTCGATATATGCAACTTCGGCACTTTGTACGAGAAAGCATACCTAATTTTGAGACGTCTGGTGAGAGTCATGCATTCTTAGACTTACTTTCTCTCACACCAAAGAGCAAGAAATTAATCACTGGATGTGTTAAATGTTTTTTAATGGCTCTGTCTCCTCTAACTCAATGAAGAGGGCTTGGGAAAAGGAAATTAATGCTGAGTTGCCTGATAAAATTTGGAGGGCCGCACTTTCTCGCATTCATACATGCTCAGTATATAGCAGACACAGGCTAATTCAGTTTAAGGTTATACATCGTTTTCATTATTCTAAGGTTATGCTACATAAATTCTATTCTACTGTGTCCCCATTGTGTGATAGATGTAAATGAAGTGATGGTACGCTGCTGCATTTATTTTGGAACTGTCCACGTATTAAGTCGTTCTGGTCAAGTATTTTTTTCTTTTTATTCTGGGATTTACCACAGGACTTTCTCCCCTGATAGGGACCTTGCTCTTTTTTGGCTGTTCAGAGGGCTCTGAAACTCTTCCCTCACATATTCAACCAGTCTTGATGATGGGCATGGTTCTAGCCAAAAAACTAATTCTTAAGGACTGGAAGAAATCAACCCCACCATGCTTCAAAGACTGGTTACATGAACTCGTTTCGGTTATCCATCTGGAGAAACTGCGGTTTAATAATGTAAAAGGCCAACAAAAATGGGAAGCATCCTGGGGTCCTTTGTTGAAACACCTGGATTTGGTCTGACTCTAATTTTTGATGGATTGTCATGCATTTATATGTTTTTATTTATGCGTTTCTTTTTTCTTGTTCTGTTTTGTTTCGTTTATGAACGTTATATGCTGCCAGATACTTGTTTGTCTTTGTGAAGCTGAACTTGATTTTTTTTTTTGTTTCTTTTTTTTTCTCTCGTTTTTTTTAGTATTATAGTTTACAATTTTTTTTTGATTGCATCACTGTCCCCCATGGTGTGTGTGTGTGTGTATATATGTAGGTGTGTATGTGCGTGTTCTTGGGTTGGGTTGGGGCATTGGGTTTCTGTTTGATTTTGTGTGGATTGTATGTAGATGTTTGGAAACGTGGCAATAAAAATATTGAAAAAAAAAAAAAATACAAGAAGCAAATGAATCTGAGATAGATGATTTTTTAAAATCGCTTCACCTGCCAACAATTACAAATGCTCAAAACAATATTCTAAGATCAGAAGTGACGACAGAAGAAATTAATCACGCCATTGTGAGGTTAAAGATAGGTGCTCCCCTGGCGCAGATGGCTTCACCCCCGAATGGCACAAGGCTTTGAGAGACAAGTTGGCTCCTATATTAGTGAGGGTTTTCAATGGTGTTATCAAAAATTTTGAAATGCGTCCTTCATGGAGGGAGGCAATAGTTTCCCTCATTCCCAAAGAAGGTAAAGATTGCCAAGAGTGTGATAATCTCAGACCTGTAAGTGTATTGAATGTAGACTACAGACTCTTTACATCTATCATTGCAAGGAGGCTTGAAAAATGCCTGGCCGATATCATTAATTTAGATCAAACGGGTTTCATCAAGCAGAGGCAAATGAGAACAAGGTGGAATCAGCTCTGGTCAGTTTAGATGCTCAAAAAGCTTTTGATGCAGTTAGCTGGAAGTTCTTGACTAGAACTCTACAAAGATTTGGATTTCATGAAGATTTTATAAAAGTGTTCCAAACTTTATATTCCAAACCAACTGCCAGAATTAAAGTTAATAGTGACTTGTCTGCCCCGATTAATATACAATGGGGTTGCAGACAGGGATGTGCTGTGTCTCCCCTCCTTTTCGCTTTATTTATTGAGCCACTGAGTCAATGGATTCGTCAAAATGAAAATATAAAAGGAATTCAAACTGCTGGGGGGGGGAACAAAAATTGGCTTTGTTTGCGGACGATATTTTGGTTTTTCTGCAACAACCCAATCAATCGATCCACAAATTGATGTCTCTTTTGGAGGAATTTGGCTATATGTCTGGCTATAAGCTCAATATTTCCAAAACACAAATTTTATGTCTCAATTATGAACCCATTCAGGAAATCAAAATAAAATATAAATTGAAATGGGAAGCAAAATCAATTAAATATTTGAGTGTATATCTTCCAAAGGATTTGGCAAATTTATTTGACATTAACTATGCCCCCCTAAATTCTAAAATAAAAGTGGATATAAGAAGACGGCATCTTGTTCCTTTTCTTAACTTAAGTTCAAGGATAGAATCCGTTAAAATGAGTATACTTATTTCAATCACTGCCTATAGAAATATCAAAACAACAATTTGCAGAATGGAACAAACTAATATCGAGATATATATGGATGGGTAAAAAGCTAAGAATCAGGTACAGAACTTTCCAACTTAAAAAAAGAGTATGGGGGGCTGGGTCTCCCATGCCTGTTAGAGTATTGTTATGCAGCTCAGCTTCGATCTCTTATATGTTGGTGCAACCCCAGTTATGTTGCAAGATGGAAGGATTTGGATCTGGCACTCTCCACTAATGTCCCACTTCAAGCTATTATTTCAGATGTAAAATTATTGGACTACCTTTCAGATAAGACAAACCCCCTCATTACTTTACCATTGAAAATTTGGAAAGAGACTCAAAAGCTATGTACTATACAGGAATCTGCTAAAATATTGAGGTGTTGTGCTTTTGATAGTGATTTTCTTCCTAATTCAAATGATAAAAGGTTTTGTAGATGGGCAGAGCAAGGTATTACAGTGTACTGTACTTTGTTACACAAGGGGGTGCTGAAAAGCTTTGACAGTGAAAGAAGAATTTAACCTTGAACAACAAGACTTCTACAGATTTCTGCAAATTCGGCATTATGTTGGGACTATAACTAAAGATGTCAGTTTGGAAAATGTAGAAGATGGGTTACTGAACATATTTGAGACAGCTTATAAATCTGGCAACAACACTAAAGTTATATCCAGGATATATAATTGCATCATGAACAGAAGAGTGGATGGGACAATATATATCAAAGACAGATGGAACAGGGAAAGTGGCAGCACCCTCTCCAATGAAGAGTTGCGCATGATATGTCAAACACAGACCAAAATTACAAGTTATATATCCTGGAGAGAATTTTGCTGGGAAAGTGTGATTAGATTCTTCATTACCCCCCCATCAGAAACGTTGTGGGTTGTCAAGCACAGAGTGTTGGAGACAATGCCAGACTGAAGATGCAAACCACTTTCATGTATTTTGGTCATGTCCTGTGCTTACGGAATATTGGAAAAGTATTCATCAAGCTATTCAGACAGTAATTAGATCCACTGTCCCTTTCAGATTTGATGTTTTGTATCTTTGCAACATACCAGAAGAAATACACTCTAAGAATAGAACCCTCATCAAGATCCTACTGGCCGCAGGTAAAAAAGCCATAACTCGAAGGTGGCTGAAACCTCAAGCACCCTCAGTTGAAGACTGGATAGATATAGTGTACCAAATATATAAAATGGAAAAACTAACATACTCCCTAAGATTGCAGCATGGCAAATTTGTTAATACATGGTCAAACTGGATAGAGTACAACATCAACCCCAGTAGATGTGAATTTGATTAAATCCTAAATAAATGAGCTAGGAAGGACCATTCCCCACAGTTCTTTGTAAACAGTTTTAATTTTTGTTCTTGTTAACTGCATGGCACCAAAGTCGTAGAATGTTTGTGAACCATCATTGGTGAATAACTCAGATAAGAGGGGGTATTTGGGCATGTATCTTAACAGTGGTTAGTCCCTATATTCTGTTAAAACAGTTGAAGTCAATTATATATTGAGAGATTTTTATTTTTTTTTTTACTATCTACTGTATTGGAAATATATTACCTGATCTGAGGACTGCCTGGAGGAGATTTAGAAAATGGTAAACTGAACACATAAAATGCTGTGTCATGATATGTAATTTACTTTTGGTTGCCAATAAAAATAAAAAAAAAAAAATAAAAAAAAAAAAAAAGAAAGGCAAAAGGCAAACTTCCTGTTGGAGATAGGTCAGGGGTGTCAGCACGAGATTTGGGGGTCTCATTGAGATGAATCCAGGACTTGCCGCAGGCAAGGACCCTATTTTTCCTGTAGTGTTTCTTTCTTTCTTATTATTATTTGCCTGACGAACGCGTTACCCTTAATTTGACCCCCTAAACATGCTCAAAAACTCACCAAAATTGGCACGCACGTCAGAATCGGCGAAAAATTTGATAAACTGAAAAAACAAAAACAAAATGCTCTCTAGCGCCACCTAGTTACAGAAAACCCACTAAAATGGCCCTTGTGCCCAGTAGGAATGTTGTACAGAGATCAAACCAACACCAAAACGTTCGTCTCAATGAGCCCCACAAATAAGACAAAATGCTTGTTAAAGCAGTTTAAGATCTCTGTTCTACCATAGACTGGGACTAAGTCTTTCAGAACACATTTCGGGAGACTCTGAGGATTTTTGTTTACTGAAAGAGGCTTAATCACTTTCCAAAATTTTTTGTGGATTATTGAGGTTCTCAGTTGTAACAGACAAGTACAACTTGGGGATTTTAGTATTCCTGGAAGTAGCAACAACACAGTGGTCACTCAAATCATTGCAAAACACACCCAGTGACGAGAATTTATGAGGAACATTTGTTGGAATTAAATCAATCAAGGTTGCCTTATCAGGACTTTTAGGATTTGGCCTCGTGGGTTGGTTAATCAACTGGCTAAGATTTAAAGAGTCACAGAAACATTTAAATTCATCAGAAACATTCAGTCCCAATTCAAATCTCCAGCTAATAAAATTTCATTGTAATTTAACTTGGACAAAAGACTTTTTAAGGATGATAATGCTTCCTTCATGGCAGATGGAGGCCTGTAGCACCCAACGACAGTAATGGAAAGGGATTTAGCTATACTCACGCTTATTGCTAGAAACTCCAATTGTTTAGTTATAGACTCTGACAGAACAATTGAAGCGCTAAATCTTGATTTAATATAAATAGCGACACCACCACCTTTCTTAGGTCTGTCAGTACAATAAACATTGTATCCAAGTATGCTTATATCTTCATTTTTAATAGATTTTTTCAGCCAAGTTTCTGAAATAATCACAATGTCTGCGTCTGTTGATTCAACCCAAATTCTGACCATGTCCATCTTGGGAAGTAAGCTACACACATGATGGATGATGAATAAATTTGAGTCTGGACATTGATTTGAAATCAGCAGGAGTCTGAACACATAGTAGCTCAGGGCCAGGGTTTGGTTGCACATTACCCGAAAGAAGTAAAAGCAAGACAGTAATCAGCCTTTGTTTCAAATTATATTTTGAAGGTGTATAATTGTAAGACAAGGCAAAGCAATGCGTCTCCTTAAGTGAGGAGGTCAGGCTGTGTAATGCAAGAAAACTTTGGAGCTTAGGCAAAACCCAAAGCTGATCTGACAGTAACATAAAGGTCCAAGCCAAATTAGTCGTTGGTGGCTCTAACTGGCTTATTGTATGGGTGATATAAGGATGATTGCATAACCTTAAGTCACAAATGGCCATCAAGCCTAATAACATTATTAAAAAAGTCATCCTTAACTTACAAAGCATCAGCATGTGGCATTTAGGTGAGCAGAACAGCTTCAGCATTTAGCTCTGGCTCCAGGAGGGTGTAGCAGGTTCAGGCCTGTTAGCTCTGGCTCCAGGAGGATGTAGCAGGCTCAGGCCTATTAGTTCTGGCTCCAGGAGGATGTAGCAGGCTCAAGCCGGTTAGCCCTGGCTCCGGGAGGATGTAGCAGGCTCAGGCCTGTTAGCTCTGGCTCCGG
>NW_007579864.1:31926-33610 GCF_000690725.1 Stegastes partitus
CTGGCTCCGGGAGGATGTAGCAGGCTCAGGCCGGTTAGCTCTGGCTCCAGGAGTACGTCGCAGGCTCAGGCCGGTTAGCCCTGGCTCCAGGAGGATGTTTGAGCTTGTGTGCTCTTCATAAATGGGGCGAGTTTGTAAAACATGGCTAACTAGAAGAGCACTCTGAGGGAGCAAACCTCCGCCAAGCAGCTCATTTCCACCATATTGGGATTTCTAGCAAGTCCTGCATTCATTTGATCTACACTATTAGATTCATGGATAATCAAAAAATAGCTCTAGCATTTGAATTGACATTGATAGCATGAATAACAAGCTGATGGACTGATGAACGTTTGTTCTGTACTCTCAAAAATTATCTACACTTATTTGTACTGGCTTTAAGCTGTTAGCTAACGCTATGCTAGGTTGGCATAACTACAGCGATGTTGTTGCTAACACAAACAGACAGGGAGTAGCTTAAGCTAGGTTGGTACAACTGTAGCAATGCAACGTAAATGAAAAGCATGACCGACGCAACAAAGCACGCGTCAGTCGTCCTGACTCATGGCAAACAGAGTTAAAGTGAACCAGGAGACATGTTGAGTCATTGTTAATGTCACAATGTGGTTATGAACTTATCTGTCAGTAGCTCCATTCAGCCCACTCCTGTGATGCTGTCTGGCTGTAGCTTCCGCATGTACTGCTGAGAAGACAGTGGTGAGGACTGAGGACTGAATGGAGTCACAGCTCCAGCACAGCGGGCAGTTACACTTGTATGCTGCCTTTTCAAATGAGTGTGTAAGTTTGACGTGTTGCTGGATGCATAGTTGAGTACTGCTTCACAGTGTGGACATATGGTTTTCATCTTGTCGACTTGTTTTTCTCCTTTTTCAGACTTCACCAGGAAACCAAAGTGACACGGATGATTTTAAAGACACCGGAGCGTCTTCCGGCTCTGGCTTGTTGTTGTTGTTGTTGTTAGTATTAGCCATCCCATTCGCTAGCCATACAGACTGGGCTTATAAGGAAGCTCAGACTGGAGAATAAACGGTCCATCACATCCTGTGGTCCACTGGAAACTCCTACTAGTTTTTAACTCCACAATACTGCACAACTGTGAGCCGGAGAAAATTAATCGCAACTGTGGGCACCATGGGGTTTAAAGTTTCGCAGTTGAAACAATTCTGTATATTGGCCATTCTTAATAGTCTTAAAATTTTCGTACCACAGTACACATCTGTACCAAACCGAAAGGGCCTGTACCGAACAGTTCGGTACAAAAATATGTGTATTGTTACACTCCTACCCAACTATATTTACCTATTACTATTATTAGTAGTAATATTATCATGATTATTTACATTGCTATTATTACTATTATTATTAATTTTCTTCTTCTTCTTCTTCTTATTATTATTACACTGTGCTGCTGTCCTAACAGTTTGTTTCCTTTGTTTCCTTGTTTACTGCTTTTTTCTTAATTGATGTGTGCTAATGTCTGTGTCAGTGTTGTGCTGTTGCTAGAACAACAATTTCCCTGAGGTACCCTACCAAAGGATCAATAAAGTTTTATCTAATCTAATCTAATAATAGTTTCAATAGCAAAACTGCACTGCAATATTGTCAATGACATTGCATACTCTTTCTCTGAGTATTCCCTGGAGAAAACTTTTAAGAGTGCATCCACGATAGGACCAGGCGGGGG
>NW_007579864.1:38075-41663 GCF_000690725.1 Stegastes partitus
GGCAAAACGTACAGAAAAGAGAAAATAGACAACAGGGGAAGTGGTGGAGGCTGCACAAGTCGAGACAGCAGCATATCTGTGTGCTTTCTCCAAACTGACGCTGTTATAACGAGCGGCTCATAGAAAACAAGTGAGCGTCGTAGTGCTGAGAATATGTGTACAGTTTGAGTTATACAGTAAATATACAGTTTGCAGTGTTTGTTTTTAGTGTGAATTGTAAATATATATTTAAACTGGCCCATAACACTTGTTTTGATATGGTCTTAGTATACCTTTTTATGAAAAATATATATTTTATTTAGTGTTTATGATGAAATATGAATTTCTATAACTAATAGTGTGACTCTGTGTCCAGATATGGATTCCTCTGGCTATAAGCTTTCAATAGAGCCCTCATTGATGTCTGTAGGTTCAAGCATTCAAAAGATAGAGCACTTTTTCTTTACATGTTCAGTGGTGTCCAATTTGGATAGATGTGGATAAAACAAATGTCCCTCAATAAAACGCATGAACATACCAGTATAAAAACTGGTGTCAGATTATCAGTTTTACAGATATTGTTTTCAGCTTTGAAATATGAGAGCAATACAAGTTTTTCTATTGTCACACAGTGTGTTTTGGTTCCCACCTCCTAATGCTGCTTTTTGCTCCTTTATTTTCAAGAAAAAACTTAGGCGAGGATCAAAAAAATATTTTTTTCTGTGATGATTGAAATAGAATAACTTTTTACTGGTAGCACCTAGAATGATTCTGATTGCTCTGGCTAAAACTAGAGAGTGTTATCTTTACAACAGAGGTCAAAGTTTCTATATATTCCATAAGGGTCAGTAACAGCATTCATTTTAATTTGGAGATGTCATTTTTCAGGCGGCTGCACGGAAATGACCCGGAATGGTGTTAAAAGCCAGTAAGAAACTGCAGAAATAACGTAAGTGTACAAAATATTTGAGAGTACAGAATGACCATTCATCACTCCATCAGCTTGTTATGAATGATATCAATGTTAATTCAAATGCTACAGGTATGTTTTGATTATCTGTGAATCTAATAGTGTAGATAAAATGAATGCAGGACTTCAACATTGGTTGGAAATCACAATATGGTGGAAATGAGCTGCTTGGCGGAGGTCTGCGCTCTCCAAATGCTTTTCTAGTTTTGAAATACAATACTTCGTCAAGATTCATTCAAAACACAATTTTTTTGAGCTTTTCAAAAAGACCTTTCTGAAATGCTGGTGCTATATCATGTGTATTTATATAACCAGCATGCTGATTTGACACAGACAGTTTTGACAAAGCATTTTTTATCTTCAGCCAAATTTTTGCACAGATTAATGAGTTGCTGAGATATGGTGAACGATAAGTCATGTTCTGTAATGAACGCGCACACATGTATTTTTAAATCACAAGCCCGGTCAGTGATTGATGCCGGTACTTCAGCGGTGGCTACTGCTTCCGGTAGTTGTGAGTTTCAGAGCAGACAGCAGCTCTATGGCCGGGATCTGACTCGTGCTCTGACAACACTTTTTTGCCGCTAGTTGTGTACATAAGTTTTTTTTTGAGCAGATGGTACAGGAGCAAGTACCCGGCTCCTTCAATTTTTTTGCACCAGCAACCAAAGGGCTTGCCATCTCTGCTTAACTCCTCCAACCACACCCAGCGGCATTTAGTTTTAGTTCCTTTACCAATGAGGATGTCTTCCCTGGCTTCAAGAATCTGATCTCCATGCTCCTGATATAAGCGTACAGAACTCCCTGAAACTCCAGTATGGACTAAACTACAGCTGGATCTCGACGTCTTTCTAAGACCCCACCCCACTCCTCTTCCCATCGGCTAGTGATACTAGTTTGGCTGACAGCAAAAGCTGCGTTCCCCTCATTCCATTGGTAGACGAACTCAATTGGCAATGCAGTCCTATTTTTGGGGGGGTTTTTTAGAGCCAAGCACCACACGCCAGAAATCCAGCACGGTACAGGAATACTTTAAGCCAGTGATTCTCAAACTGTGGGGCGCACATATGTAAGCATATTCTGGCAGTGGGGTCTGCTGGAATATGCACCCCCCTCTATTTCTGACCCCAAAGGACTTAAAGCCACCAAATTCACAACATTTATTGATGATCATGGTCTGAGCATAAGTTAAAACAAAGTTAAAAATGCTGGGACCAACAGGGACAGATTTATACAAGATATACTACAGTTTGTTATTGTTTTGAAATGATGTGCAGTAGAAAATAAACTTTTTGTAGCCACTAGTACTGTGAAACTGAGTTGATCCATACAAATTTAAAGACCTCATCTTTCTTGCCAAATTTCTGCACTTGTTTTTGTTTGGTTGCACTTCATATTTTGAGGATTAACCCAGATTAAACGTATTGTTGTTGTTATTGTTCTAAAAAGGTGTTTGCACATTTCGTTTTATTTTTATTTGAGAATGCAGTCTGATGGAGTTGAAATTGAAGTTATTTTCTTATGTGCAGAGCAGACTGAGAGTGTTTTTGCAATAAAAGTTAAACTTGACCGATTTTGTAANTGTGCCACCCCCGCCTGGTCCTATCGTGGATGCACTCTTAAGAGTCATATCACAATGCAGGGCTTAAAGTAAAAATACTCCTAAGCCTGAACTTTTTACTTTTGGATGGGGGTACAATCTCACAAATTAGTACGATATTAAGATATATGCCTTCCCAAACTCGGACTACAGATTACAGAAATACCAAAAAAGGTCAATAGGTTGTGGTAGTTACTCCATCTCCATCCACCTTTTAACAATATGTGCACCATTTGCACCATTTATTACCTCCGGCAAGGAGGTTATGTTTTAGCCGGCATTTATTTGTTTGTTAGCGAGATAACTCAAAAAGTTATGAATGGATTTCCATGAAATTTTCAGGAAATGTTGTTAATGGCACAGTGAACAGATGATTTAATGTTGGTGTTCCAGCTTACCATCTGGTTATTTTCTCATAAAACAGTAAATGCTGTTAAGTATTACAGTTGTGCAAAATGCTGTCATTACACTGTCTGTCCACTAGATGGAGCTCTGACTCCATTCAATCCTCAGTCCTCACAGCTGTCTTCACAGTAGCACAGGAGTACGCTGCAGTCAGGCAACATTACAGGAGTGGGCTAAGCGGAGCTACTGATAGATACGCTCATAACGACGTGACATTAATAATGACTCAACATGTTTTCTGTTTCACTTTAACTGTCTTTGCCATGTGTCATGACGTATGACGCGTGCTTCGTTGCGTCTGTCATATTTTTAATTTACGTTGCATTGCTAAAGTTGTGCTAACCTAGCTTAAGTTACACCCTGTCTGTTTATGTTAGCAATAACATCGCTGCTGTTATGCCAACCTAGCAAAGCATTAGCTAACAGCTTAACCCGTTACCGCTCCCACGGCCCGCCGACGGGACGTGACCACTTTCCAAAAACATTACAGCCAGATGTGCTCGCTCCACAATCACGTTTCCCGACAATATACACATCAAATGAAAGCTCAGAGTCTCCTCTTTCCGATGATATAAACCTTTTTGACCTGCAGCAACCACAGCGTTGACACAAAGAGCTTTTTGTACAGAAAAGC
>NW_007579864.1:44983-50903 GCF_000690725.1 Stegastes partitus
AGTTTGACAACCACTGCGTTAAGCCACGTGACAATGTGTGATGTGTGGTTGGTCAAACCAAGTTACAGCATAAGAAAGATGTCATTTTACTTTCATCTTGATAACAGATTCATCTTCTAGCCATGATTCCCTTCGTGTCAAAATTATATATCATTAGATGTTAATACATCAAGGGTAACAAATAAAATCACACACTGTTTAGACATTTGCCTTGAAAACAGGATGAAGTGTTCAGGAATAAGACAGAGACAACGTGGCTGATGGTACTTACATCTACTTTGAGTGATGGGTCAGTGGGGATGGGCAGCAGCAATTCTCTCCAAATCACCTCATTCTTCTCACTGAAGCGAGTCTTTGAGCCGTGTCTGATTTGACAACAAATTAAATAAGAACATCTAAAAATCACCTCTACGAACTCTAACTCTGACAGGTGATGACTCAGACTTAGCCAAAACCAAGTCTTAGATTCACATCTGTTTGTCTCCTTATCCTTCTTTTAATTCAGTTTCTATCAACTTCAACCAAAATCATAAAGTACATTTAAACAGATATACTTACTTGTGAAAGTACTGCAGTATTTCTTGCACAGATCCATCAATCGGCTGCACATGACTCCCACTAATACACACTGCACATCTGAGCTGGGAGACACACACACACTTTAAGTATATGAAAACAATTTGTCTCAATCGACAAGCAGATTCCAAAGGGAAACAAGGAGCAAAAAACAAAAAAAACTTCAATGACAGTCCTTAAGCTTCCTGTTATACCCATAAAAGACAAAGGAAGATCAGACTTCATGGCAAGCCCAGCCCTGAAGTCTGATCTTACTTTCAGACCCTCCATGATGGTAACTGAGACACTGTAGATTAGCATTGGCCAGAGGGGAACCTCAGACAAAATTTGGTGTAATAGTTAATATTCCTTATAATCAAACATGACATTTTGGATCTTCTCTGTGTCATGTTGTCTGGACAGGGTAATTTTAGGGCAACAACTTTGATCTATCTAAGGCATTGACCATCTAAATAAAATGCTTTGGCACAGCTGAGCTACTGCTGGAGTAAAAGACTTCCAGGTTCTGTTTAAGAACTAAGACAGTTTCAAATAAGCTCATGGAGAAGAAATTCTTCTTCTGTTCTTGTGCTGTGCGGAAGTGGATCTTTCTGTGATTCTCCTGATGCATCATTTTTGCATTCAGCAGCTAAGCTTGTCATATCCTTCTTGAGGACAAGCCTAAGCAAATACTCAAACACACTGGCACTCTTAATCCAGCCCAGGTAACATGGTAAACTATTTCTAGGCCTGGAGGGTCCAGGATGTTCCTTGTCCCATCTAATATATGACCTACCATCTATACTCCCCTATAAAACAGTCAGCCAAGATTAGCTGTTCCCCACTGTTTCAAGTCCCTAAGCTATATAGTACAGATCTTGTTGACCACTTTTGACCTACCAGGTTTTGGCATGTATACATATGTACCATTTCAACACTACAAAAATCTTAGCTAAAATCTTACTTTTGTCCTTTTCAGTATATATATTTTCCTTATAACTTGTTTTAGTCATATTTATTTTGGGCAGCAGAGTAGGGAAGTGGTTAGCACTGTCACCTCACAGCTTGAAGATCTTGGGTTCGAATCTCGGCCTCATGTCTTTTTGTGTTTGCATGTGGACTGGCAACCTGTCTAGGATGTACCCTGCCTTTTCCTAAGTTAGCTGGGATAGGCTCCACCTTCCCCTGTAGCGATCCTACAGAGGACAAAGCGGTGTACAGATATTGGATGGACATTTGTTTTGACTAATACCCAATGAGGACCCTATACTATTTCAGATAGCAAACAGACAAAACAAAAAGGATCTTAAGGAGGATGTCTGACAACTTTCTAATGAGCTGCAAAACAGTCAAAACACACTGCCGTGCTTAGTGCAGCCAGTCAGGACACAGATCTGGTGGATCCTCCATCTGTCTACAGCTTTCCACCATCTCCAGCCAACCTTCATGCCCATGCCTCATAGTCATCTTACTGATCTAGGATTTTATATTCATCTTATTTTACAAATTGCACATTTTTGTTGTTGCCTCTCTGAAAATAACCAAAGTTGACTAAAGCAATGTACACATTTTAAAAAATATTATAAAAATAAACTTGATTTGATTTAAACAGGTGGCAGTGGTTTAAATTCCATCAACTCAGCAAAAACATGAATACAAAGGCTTTCATTTTACAAATACTAAGAATATGAAAATAAGTGTTAGCTGTAGTTCCATCCATCCATCCATCCATCTTCTTCCGCTTATCCGGAGTTGGGTCGCGGAGGCAGCAGCCTTAGCAAAGCCGCCCAGACTTCCCGGTCTGCACACACCTCCTCCAGCTCATCTGGGGGGACCCCTAGGCGTTCCCAGGCCAGTCGAGAGACTGGCCTGGCATCCGGAAAAGATGCCCGAGCCACCTCAACTGGCTCCTTTCGACGTGGAGGAGCAGCGGCTCTACTCCGAGCTCCTCTCGTGTGACTGAGCTCCTCACCCTATCTCTAAGGGAGTGCCCAGCCACCCTACGGAGGAAACTCATTTCTGCCGCTTGTATCCGTGATCTTGTTCTTTCGGTCAATACCCAGATCTCATGACCATAGGTGAGAGTAGGAACGTAGACCGGTAAATCGAGAGCTTTGCCCTCTTGCTCAGCTCTCTCTTCACCATGATGGTACAGCGACCGCAACACTGCAGATGCAGAACCATGGCCTCGGATTTGGAGGTGCTGATCCTCATCCCGCTTGCCTCACACTCGGCTGCAAACTGCCCCAGTGCACGCTGAAGGTCCTGGTTTGATGAAGCCAACAGAACAACATCATCTGCAAACAGCAGAGATGAAATTCTATGGTTCCCAAACCGAACCCCTTCCTCCCCCTGGCTGTGCCGAGAAATTCTGTCCATAAAAATAATTAACAGAACTGGTGACAAAGGGCAGCACTGGCGGAGGCCAACGCGCACTGGGAACAGGTCTGACTTACTACCGGAAATGTGAACCATGCTCCTGCTACGGCCGTAAAGGGAACGGACAGCTCTTAACAGAGGGCCCCAGACCCCATACTCCCGAAGCACCCCCCACAGGACGCCACGAGGAACACGGTCGAACGCCTTCTCCAGATCCACAAAACACATGTGGACTGGTTGAGCGAACTCCCATGAGCCCTCGAGCACCCGATGGAGGGTATGGAGCTGGTCCAGTGTGTTGCGACCGGGACGAAAACCAGACTGCTCCTCCTGAGGTTTGACAATCGGTCGCCCTCAGGAGTCCCACAAGCCAAAAATGACAGGTAGGACTCCTTCTTCAGCTTGACGGCATCCTTTACTTCTGACTTCCACCACCGGGTTCGGGGATTGCTGCTGGGACGGGCGACAGACCTTACGACCACAACTACGAGTGGCTGCAGCGATGATGGAGGAGGAGAACATGAACCACTCAGCCTCTATGTCTCCAACACGTGGCGGCTAAGCTAGAGGGCAATGAGCAGGCCCACTCCAGCCCGCCACCTCTCCCTGCGGGCAACGCCAGAGAAATGGAGCATCCAGCCTCTCTCTAGGAGTTGGGTTTCAGAGCCCAGGCTGTACGTGGAGGTGAGGCCGACTATATCTAACCGATATCGCTCAACCTCCCGCACAAGCTCAGGCTCCCTCCCCCCTAGCGAGGTGACGTTCCACGCTCAACAACCAGAGGCTGTGTATTCGGACCAAGCCATTGAGGCAGCCCCCCTCGACCACCACCCAGTCCTCTTAGCACCTTAGCACCCTATGACTCCCTCTGCGGGTGGTGAGTCTTACCTTTACAACCTGGGAGTAAACAGCCATTTTCAGGGTGAAAGCAGAGCCAAAGGAAAGGCCCAACATGGCGATCCTGCTGCCGAGGACTTGAGGATGCTGCTGCAGGACTCTGTAGGCTGTCTGCAGCAAGAAAACAAGTCAGAAAACTGCCAAAAAGTGTGACTACTGAAACAGAAAAAAGAAAGAGTTTTTCCCCTTTTATCTGACAAGTGTTAGATGTCACACAACTTTTAATGGTTCAACAAACTCAAATCTGAAAATATTTTTCTTGTCACACATTTCCATAAACCTGCTTCCATCACATCTCGGAGTCGGGTTGTTTGGGAATGCAGCCCAAAGCGGGTGGTAAACTCCATCTAAGGCTAAATACCGGCACAAGACACTTCAGTGTAAAGTAGGTTGCTATAATGTAGATGTAATCTTGAGTGTGAGCTTTCCTCTACATGCGAGTGATTGACAGTTCTTTAAGTTCAGAAAATGTGACTTCAGAGGTAGATTACCTTATCTTAGGTATTCGTTAATGCATTATTGAGGAGGCGACATACTCAGCCACTGATTTATGATCAATGCCTCTAAACAAATCAGAATCTTTTACAGAACAGATCTGATTTGTGCTGATTTTTAGCAAAATTTAGGAAAACAAAATGATCAAGAGGCTGGGCTCCAATATACTATTTTGTGTTTACATTGCACTGCATTTCACAATTTGCAACCTCAACCTGATTTTGAATAGCAGAGGAGAGCAGCTAAGGGCCAGACACAGTGCTTCATTTGTTTTAAATCCATCCATTATTCATACACCGCTTAATCCTCACGAGGGTTGCGGGGGGGGGCTGGAGCCTATCCCAGCCGACTTAGGGCGAAGGCAGGGGACAACAGGGGACAGGTCGCCAGACTCAGAGACAGACAACCAAGCACACTCACATTCACACCTACGGACAATTTAGAATCACCAATTAACCTCAACATGTTCTTGGACTGTGTGGGAGGAAGCCGGAGAACCCGGAGAGAACCCACGCTGCACAGGGAGAACATGCAAACTCCACGCAGAAAGATTCCGGTGCCGCCACCGGGACGCAAATCAGCAACCTTCTTGCTGCGAGGCAACAGTGCTAACCAACTGCGCCACCTTGCAGTCCATTTGTTTTAAATAATGTTTAAAATAGTAATGTTGTAGTAACAAGAAAAGAAGAAATGTGATTGTACATGAGTCACTTCCTCCCGCAATTTTTAATTTTAACAGTCAATTCATCTCACACTCACACTTTTATAACCAGCAGGCTGTCTGCGCATCATTGTCTCTGATCCATGACTTCAGTATGTTTTGTTTGAAATGCGAAGTGCAATTTGTATTTGAGAATTCAAAGGGAAAATCTATGTAGAACAAAAACTATGACAGGCAACAAGTCTCAGATCTCAACTGGGACTGTTGACACTGTGATGACAATACCAAAGAAGATCAGGAAAGACTTGGCTTAAACTAAAATAATTAGTAGATTAACCAAGTAGTAAATCAACAGAAAATGAACTGGAAGCTATTTTAAAAGTTGATGAATAGTTTACGCTATATTTAACAAGCAATCTCAAGCATTCTCTGATTCCAGATTTTTTTTAAAAAAAAGGTTTGCTGCTTTTTGTTGTTGCATGTTCTAGTAAACCTATTTAAATTTCACACCTTCATTTCTTAATACAATGTGAGACTGCTTGGCTGTCTGTCTCTGGGTGTGGCCCTGCAATAGACTGGTGACCTGTCCAGGGTGTACCCTGCCTTCACCCTTAGTCAGCTGGGATAGACTCCAGCCCCCTGTGACCCTAGTGAGGATTAAGCAGCATATAGATAATAGATGGATGGATGGTTTCTTAATACCTGGTCAGACACATTTTAATAGTGCTTTTATCTGACTTCTTTTATTCAGGAATCACATGCTGCTTTCACAAACTTGACATTATTCAGGTAACACTTAAAAGCTCACAACAGTGTTGGGCACTTCAGCCTGTAAGCTGTCACCCTGCTGTTCTAACTTCATCTGGTCCTTGAACATCATTCAGCTGCCAACTGTTGCAGATATCTCTCAGTTTGCTCTCAGCAAAAGCCAAC
>NW_007579864.1:51035-53061 GCF_000690725.1 Stegastes partitus
CTTTGTCTTCCCCCAAAACTCATGTGTATTAGATCCTTTGAGGCTCGACGTAAGTGAGATAAGGAAATTCCCAATGGGCCTCTGCTCCCTCACTCCTCCGAGTTGATTTACATGATCCTGTGACTTTCAGGACAGTTATGTCTTTTATGGCATGTGACCTGGGGTTCACATGAAGTTCTTTGAATCCGTTTTGAGCATCTGTGTCTGTCCATATCCTACAACATACAGCATTTGCTTGAACAAATTAATATATGACGTTGGTGTAAATGAACACACAGTCAGTCTTGCATCTCCAGATGACCCCACATACCCTTTGGCCTTTGATCTCTAAGCAGAATAGGGAGGAGAAGGGGTTGTTTTTACCCAACTGAGTGCACAACAACGAAATGTCTTCATCTGGTTGTCAGTCTTCACTGAAGCATTCATCTGTCCCCTTGGGGCCCACTGACTTCATGAGGCACCTAAAACAATATGTAGTAGGGTTTTTCAGACTTGACTTTTAATTTTTATGCAGACTTTCACATTATCTGCTTCTTATGCTGTCTGTTATTCTTTTCTTTTTTCTTTTTTTTTCTCCTGCTGCAGTGGGGTCCAAAATCCTGACAGCACCTATGAAGATGCTTCTATTTTCCAATAGTTTTAATTGTATATGCAGTATATCGACTTAGCAATGAAATGTTCAGTCTCAGAAAACTGTATATAATTTCTGGAATATCTTTGTATTTGGGGGCTGTAAGGTGGGGCATGGTTAGCATCGTTGCCTTGCAGCAAGAAGGTCACCTATTTGCGTCCCGGTGAGGACACCCGGGATCTTTCTGTGTGGAGTCCGTATGGTCTCCCCGTGCAGCGTGGGTTCTCCAGCTTCCTCTCACAAGGTCCAAAAACATGTTGAGGTTAATTGGTGATTCTAAATTGTCCATAGGTGTGAAGGTGAGTGTGCTTGGTTGTCTGTCTCTAAGCGTAGATCTGCGATAGACTAGTGACCTGTCCAGAGTGTCCCCTGTCTTTGCCCTAAGTCAGCTGGGATAGGCTCCAGTCCCCACGAAACCCCAGTGAGGATTAAGCAGTGTATAGATTAGAGATGCGCCGATCCGATACTGGGTGTCCTTATCGGGCAGTTACTGGACGAAATTACGGTATCGGATGATTTGCTTCACAGTGGTAACTGGCCGATCCGATACCGCCACACACACACACACACACACACACACACACACAATCCTGCCTTCCGACACATCCACGTGTTCGTCTGCTCATTGGCTACAAGTTTACAGGGTCAGAGAGTGTCTGCAACCGACTGGTCGGATCTACAAGGGTGGAACTTGTGCGTACCGGGTTGACTGTCTGAGACACTCCGTTGGCTCTTCAGGCTGTCACTCACCCCCAAAGCCCTCGTATTGGCCAAACTAGGTGTCAATCAAAAGCTGAGCCGTCTGTCTAGCTGAGCGATCTGAAATAGATTCAGCCTGATTTTGCCAGAAGAAATGAATAAAACAGCCGGAGCTGATCTCAAGCTGGGAAGACATTACTTTGAATTTGTGCCTTTGAGGATCTAATACGTTTTATGGACCAAATTATTTTACGGGATTATGTTCACTGGTTCTGTCCGGACAGAATGAGACCAAGCTGGTGAGGAATGACCGATGTTTGAGCTGGCAGAGAGCCTTCAAAACTCGGATTTTAACATTTTGCTTTTCTGTACAAAAAGCTCTTTGTGTCAACGCTGTGGTTGCTGCAGGTCAAAAAGGTTTATATCATCGGAAAGAGGAGACTCTGAGCTTTCATTTGATGTGTATATTGTCGGGAAACTTGATTGTGGAGCGAGCACATATGGCTGCAATGTTTTTGGAAAGTGGTCACGTCCCGACCTGACTGCAGCCGGTGCTGTCCCCGAAGCCGCAGCAAACCACGCCCCCTACACACCACGCCCCCCGGCCCCTTACATACCATGCCCCGCCCATTAATACCTGACTGCAGCCGCCGGTGCTGTCCCCAAAGCCGCAGCAAACCACGCCCCCTACACACC
>NW_007579864.1:54226-70879 GCF_000690725.1 Stegastes partitus
TTTAGGGAGGGCACATGCCCAGAGCTCTGTAAATTGGGAGTGGACACTTTTCAGTGCCCGATGTGCCACAAGGCAGGGCCATACCATGCCCTAATTTCCCACTTACAAGGCCACCAGAAATCTGTTGTTAAATATGGAGGTAAGTTCAGCCACAGATATTGATAAAAATTTTGTTAATACCAATGCCATTATCGATTCCCCTTACTGATCTGATTCTTTGTCAATTATGTTATCGATTTATGATCAGTAGGCTATTCTATGTGGGGAAACTTAACTGTTCTATTATTGTCACTGTTAATCTTTTGACTTGCTATATACTTGCTATTTTCTTCCATTTTGTCTCATCAGTGAGAAACAGAGCTCTGCAGTCCGAGGACTTGTGTACTACTTTATTGACAACAAAACAATAAAAGCTGTTGCTGGCTGTTTCATGTCTGATTTTTTTCTAAAATAAAACTTTTAAACTTTTGCGTTTTAAGGTACACATTTTGAAGATGGGTGTATGGTCATTTATTTTACTAGTCTTGTGAATTGTATACTTAATTCAAAAATATTGTAGCCTACTTAGTTCTAAATAAATACATTTTATTTGTGTCAACGGGCCAGCGATCTTTTGTGTTAACCCATAAGAAATCATCACCTTTGAGTGATATTTATGGCATGTGTGTGAGGACTGTGATTTTATGTGTAGGGTTTTGGTTATGTCTGTTTTGGTGCTGTGGTGGGCGTGTGTGTGTTTTTCCTTCTCTTGCAGTCTGGGCGGAGCCAATCCAAGGAGAACGCTCTGGCGCTGGCAGCTGTAGGTCATCAGCTCATCAGCCGCTCGTCCTTCAAATAGGAGCGGCTCACAGGACTCCAGCGCCAGAGGATTGTGATTTACCCACTGTGGTACAGTCCGGCCGCTTAGTACACAGCGTTGAGCTAAGCTTTGATAGTTTTCGAGTTTCATTAGTATCATGCGTTTTGTTGTTTTTCTCTGTGCCTCCAGCGTTTTCTCCAGGCTCCTGCTTCAGTGTTTTTCCCTGGCACGCCTGCCGAGTCTCTTCCACGAGAACCTTCAGCCACGAGCACCATCACGGGTAGATTCACGGAGTGCACACCACCACGGGTAAACGGACTTCTTCACGAGCCCCTGAGCACCCAATTCCCCTCACGACGTCCTCCCTGCACCTCGGCACCGACGGCCACCTACCCGGATTCCCCCCACCACGACTGGAACCCCTCCACAGGACCCCGCACCTGGTTCCCCTCCTCTGAAACCCTCACTGTGTAAATAAACCACGTTCCTGTAACCTGTTTTCCTTTGCCTCCCTCCTTCGTTTGGGTTCACCATCTGAGCTCTTGAGCGTTGGTCGTCACAATGTGATGTAGTAGGCCAAGCTGTGACACTGTGGCTCTAGGTGTAAGCAACCTATTTTAATTGAAATAACTGGTACTANCAGGGCTATACGTAGAGACAGACAACCAAGCACACTCACATTCACACCTACGGACAATGTAGAACCACCAATTAACTTCAACATGTTTTTGGACTTGAGGGAGAAAGCCGGAGAACCCAGAGTGAACCTATGCTGCATGGGGAGAACATGGAAACTCCACGCAAAAAGATCCCAGTATCCAGGCTAAACTGTGCAGGAACTTCCAGGCTACAAGCATGAATATCGTAGATTTTACTTTTATCTGCTGCTTTCTGGTGACCAAAATATTAAGTTAATCAGATTTACCTCAAAGTACCGGTTGTCCACCACCTTTCCTGTTTCCATGGTGATTTTATTTGTGAGGTAGTCAAGGGCCAGAGAGGCGAAGCCGTGGGAGGCCAGCAGAGCTGCACGATACTCCACCAACAGCCCTCCTCCCCCCCACAGGTCCAAGAGGCCGGGGAAAGGTCCAGGTCCTTTAGATAGATCAAAACCAAAAAACATTCAATCATTTCATTACATGTTAGTATTTTTTTGCTATGATTTTGTAACTACAAACTGCTTTTAATGGAAAGCTTTTTGAGTGTTTACTAAATATCTGTTTGCTTAAATATTCAAACAGCACATGCTAGGTACGGCTTAAGGGCCTTTTCACACCTGAAATTCCAAACCAATGTCCATGTTGTTGTTGCATTGTCTACATCTTTACAGTGTAATAATGTAACTGCACTCAAGAACTTTACCTAACATACCTACAACTTGTCATCTGGCAATGATTGTTTTGTAGACAAGTGCTTAGAATGAAAGGAACTTCGTCCTTCTCTTGGTCAATATGCTGCTTTTTGAAATGGCATTTGCAGCTTTGTATACGGCTGGTGAAGTGTCTTCATCTTCAGTTGGCATTGCTCCCCTGTCCTCCCCAAGTTTCTCTCCTTCTCTCTCATCCTTTCAAAAATACTTGAAGTTCTTCCCAGTAGTCTGGTAATGATGCCGTTGCGCCATATTTCAATTAAAAACCTTATCTTTTCCCTTTGTACTATGGCAGCTTATTTTTCCTTTTCCTGTTCTGACAATAGCCTGATATAATTTCCTGTAATTGGCTACAATGTCAAAACCATCCGAAAATGTTTTTACACTAGGAACACTGAACCATGGTTTAGGTTGATCCAGATTGAGATAGACCATTAACTTGTACCAAAGTTGTTAAGCCTAGGTTTCTCGCTTGTAATTTTGGTTTTGCGCAAACTCAAAAGTCAAAAAGCCCACACCAAATAAGTTAGGTGGGAACAGGCCCAAAGACTCTTCCTATATCTCCTTGTCTCTACTCACTGCATTGGCTCCCTGATGCACCTCACATCCAGTTCAAGCCCCCAGTGCTGTTCAAAGTTACACCCACAGAACATCTCCCTCTAGATGTTCTTCTGGTCCTACCTGTGGGCAGGAAGAGGGTTGCAGTGAGTCCGCAATCTGTGATCGGAACTCTACGGACGCCAGGTGCCATGTACCAGCGCTCTATCAACACACTGGCCAGTGGCACCTGATTCACAAAGCCGTCTGTCTGGTGACCCTGGTACACTGATATTGTGACCTCCATGGGAGTCTCAACATTCTTCTTCCTCATCCTGAGAGACGATGGGAGAATCAGCTCTGATACTGACAATGAATTCTGTGTTGATTGGCATCATCTTCACAGCTGGCCTACCTGAGCCCAGGTTTGCTACCTGGAACTGGTCTGAGGCTCCACAGTAGACCCATGGCTTCAACCCCAGAAAAAGTTCCACCCAGACTGGCATCCTGTGAAACTGTAAAGTACAAAGCACAAACTTTTTTGATACCTGCAAACATTTCTAAATGAATTTCCCTGAATTTTCCACATCTAAGTACTAGACCAATCTACCGTTCACAGTCCCACTGGCATTGGCTGTGTAGTGACCAAATGCTTCCCAGCTGTTTCCGTCTTCGCACTGGTGGAGGGCATGGACAGTCAGCTGGAAACCAGGGGGGACCTTCTGTACCAGGACAATGAATTTTTCATCCATGAGTCCTCTGGATGGATGGACTGACAACTTCACACAACAGTTCTTTCTGTCCATCCTGAACTGAAAAGACAAATAAAAGACTGAGAGAAAAATACATTGAAAAATGGACTTCTACTACTTCTGAAAACTGCTGGTTAGTTTTGATTGTACTTCACTCTCAATCTTTTTATGTGAGTCTTTACCATTGCCTTGTGTTTTCTTATAGCTTGTCCTAATGCGTTCTACGCCTTATATAGTGCAATTCAAAGTCCATTTACATTCCATTGTTGTGCTCTACAAACAAATTTGCCTTGTCTTGAACTATAAAGCACCTTATATCCTCATAATTTAGCAGGTTTTGTACAAAATCCGTTGGTACAACTACTTTATCAATAGAGTCACACTTGTGGCATAAAAGTAGATTAAAGTACAAATACCTCAGATTTCTGATGCTAGCATAAACGTGCTTACACATTCCACAAACCCGCCCTGTGTTGTGTAAAGTCCACTCAGTTACTTTAGGTGTGTACAGGGCGCAAGTTCAAGGTGAGTGTACTTTAACCGGACATTGTCATTTACGGCCAAATATGTTATCTACAACAATTCAAGTAATAACAACAGCCTTAACCTGATACAAGCTACTGTTCAACTTTGCTCTTGCATTTACAGACAGAGAATGCTCGCTACTGTGGCGCACATGGTTTAAAGCTCTAGACACACGCATGAATATATGCTCATGCCACAAGTTTCTTACCTTTTTAAAAGACGACTTATTGTAGCCTACGAGCAGATCTCAGAGCTACTAGCTTCAGGGTTGTTGGTTCTTGGTGGACTTTGGTTTGTAAAGTGTCTCTTCTTTTACTCAACTCACTAAAGACTCTGGAACAAAAGCTGTGACAGAATCTGTGTGACTCTACAACCGCAGACTTTACGGAGCTTCACTCCAACTGTCCGACCAACACTCGGCAGCTCGTCAGAGGCTTCAGTCTCCTCCCAGAGACGATGCTCTGCCCGGCCACAAGATGGTGCCGTCGAGCCGCTCAAACTCCACAATGAGAAAGTGTGGTGCAGCCGGAGGAGCTGGTAATAAAATACTGCTAGCAGAGTAAATGATCAAACCTTCAAAATACATTCCGCCTCCACTCAAATAGGAGTTTAGTCAGTCGTCTCCTGAATGTCTGACCTTCGCTGCGCAGAAAAATATATGCTATGCACCAGAGGTATGTACCCCAACAGACCAGCCAACCAGCCAGTCCGCTCTAGTGTACTGTACTTACAGAGCAAAGTCCTTCTTCCGGCCTGTTGCATTGTGGGTAAAACCTAATTTGTAAACTGCAGATCTCTATGGAACTAAAACAAGAGGGTATTAGTTGTCGTTGAAAAAAATGTAATTGAAAAATAAATAAATAAAAATGTGAAGATTGTTTCAATGACATTTTTTTTCAATGACTTTATTTTATTTTATTTTTTTTGTGACAACTGATACTGTCTCTGTTTTAGCTCCATAGTTCTCAGTTTTGAGACTTTGGTCTATTTTACTTCCTTAACATTTCTTCTTTTACACAAGTGGAAAGAAAACATCCAAAATACACTTTTTATCTTTGATATATCTTCTACAAATAAAAATTAAGATATTGCGGGAAACTTGTAATCTAAAAAAAAAATAAAATAAAAATCTCTTAATCTAAGAATATAACTGAGGAAGTTTTACAGTGATATCAAACACTCGCTTTGTTTTGTTGTGTTTGTTTTGTCCATTAATGGTAGTTTCCAAAATGTATGGAATGAATGGAATGTTGCACTTCATGCTTTAAAAGGCCATTTTCTCAAAATATATATATTTTTTCTCCTCTACTGAGCAAGATATTGCTTGTTGCACTGACATACACTACACTTTCCAGTTTTACTCCTGTCTATATTCTGAATGTTTTAACAGAGGAGTTTCTTCATATATCACTCACATCCAGATTTATATTTCTAAGGTGATTAAAAAGAAAAATCCCCAATCCCCTTAGACTCTAAAATGTCAGCAAAAAAAAAAATTGTGTTTACAATCCTGTTCTGTTGTACACAAATTAGCACATATTTAGACAATAATACCTAATTGTGAACTCAAACATAAGATTTCAGAAAATGTGGAACACAAAAAGCAATTGCCTTAATCCACGTAATCACATGGTAACAACTATTCGTAAAACGTGTTACCCTATCCACCTGTAGTGCCTCCCCTTAAAATGAAAAAATCCATCTTAAGTGTGACAGTTTTAGTGCAACGTTGAATTGATGCAGTTTCTTTTGATGTCAACTGAATTTTAAAATATTTCTAAAATGCCTCTAATTTTTACTTAAAGCTGTTCTGACTCATTGGATGTTTCTGTTGTCACTCGTTGAAACACATACATTTGTTTTGTATGAAGAAGACACTATAAATAAAGTTACCTTATCAGCACCATAACCCTAATACATGTAATGGACTTTATGCAAAACCTACTTTACATATAACTTGTATGTTGCCACTTCTGGATAAAGTCCATTTACATATTGGAGTTCTTTTTAGTGGAAATACAAAAAAACAAACATAAAACACTGTAATGTTTGTTGATTTAATTACGCTAAATCTGCCACATTTTTCCCCCCACTTCTAAAGCCATAACAGGCTGACAAACCCACTGTAAAACAAATATATACAAATTATGCTATGATTACAATTTTTACAACAATTGGCCATAACTGGACCTCCTTCGTCCGTTATTTTTCACTGTGCTCACTGTTTGGGTCTTACTTAAATATCTTTTCTATATTATATATTCACCATGTATTTGTTATTATCAGAGTAAAACCTCTTCTTATTGGAAAATCTATAATGTTGAAATTGAGAGTACTAACATGCTCATACAAATATTACATGCTTTGCAAATAACATTCAAATTACTTGATAAAACAAAAGCAAATGAGAAGTGAAAACTGACATAATGGGAGAAATGGGATATACAGCGGGGAAAATAAGTATTGAACACGTCAACATTTCTCTCAAAAAACATATTTCTAATCGAGCTATTGAATGAAATTTTCACCAGATGTCGGCATCTACCCAAGTAATGCTCACATACAAAGAAATCCAAACATTTATGTCCATAAATTAAGTTATGTGTAATAAAGTGAAATGGCACAGGGAATAAGTATTGAACACGCTTACTGAAATTTATTTAATACTTAGTGCAAAAACCTTTGTTGGTGATTACAGCCTCAAGACGCCTCCTGTATGGAGNCGAGAGCGGCTATTAGTGGTACTATTATTTAATACCAAGTTTTGGTAATTTAACCTTTAAATTGCTGTGTCATTTTGATCTGTTCTAAATATCTGAATGACACTGAGTGCACACTGTAGTCTAATTGCAGCTCAAATAAAGCAGCTACAGTTTCACTTTGAGACATGCTTTTGGCTATTTTTTCTTTTCTTAGAAAAGCAAAGTCTATGCTTTAATAGTATGAGGCTTTTGATAAAGCCATCTTAAACAAATGTGCCCATGCAAATAAGGTATTTCTAAAGAAGTTTAGGAGGAGAGATGGTATCGGTATTGGCAGATACTCAAAGTTGAAGTATCGGTATCGGTATCGTAAATCAAAAAGGTATCAGTCCATCCCTAGTATAGATAATGGATGGATCTTTGTATTTGCTCACCCCTTTTTCTTAATAAGAATCGTTGGTTTTAGTTGGCCAAGTTGGTTTTCACATACAAGGAATTTGACTTGGTGTTTTAGTGTCTAACAGTAACCTGTAGATTTAAATAAGTGTTACCAGTCAGCAGGCAGTAAGTGTTACAAGACAAAAATAAAAAGAAGCAGTGTTACAGACCAAATTAACAGTAAGTGTAATAAAGGGATTATGAGTCACAAAAAGTAGTTGAAATACTTTGAGTAAAGATGAAACAGAGCACACTAAGGCAGCCATGCTTGGTGCCATCCTAAAGGTTCATGATTTAATAACAGCAGCACTGGACCTGTGTAAACTACGCCAGTTTGTTCAGACTGTATTTGTGGTGAAGCGATATCACATGTGCAGTATAAATGAGACCTGTCTCCAAAAATCACTTTTCTATATAACTAACCTGCTTTTTCAATATGTTTTGATGGAAATGTCTTTTGTTCTTGATTATGGTTGGTTGTGATGTGTCACAAATACATTTCTCATAAAAAACATCATTACCATTCATTGTATTGCTGTCCAGCTATCAAGAGTAGTCCTTTACCCCAACTTGCATTATTTTTCTTAGTAATTTTGGTGTCTTGAAAATAAAAGTTTAGTTGAAAAATTGTGATGCCATGCAGGACAAAACGTAACTGAGAATGCAGTTTAGTTGTTCAGGAACATCATTTTCAGGGGATAGGGTTGTAAAGCTTTACATTTCAACACTTTCATTCAATCCAGAGTTTACCTCTGGTCTTTTAGATGAATAAGCTCACATGCAACATGCAGTTTGTGCTGAAAGATGGGTCATAAATACCTTCACTATTGTGAAAGTTCATCCAGTACAAAGAGAGACCCAGATTGTGTTTAGCCGAGCTTGGCATATAGACAAGAAACATGGGGAAATTGCTAGCTCAGCTATTCAGCAGAGAAGAAATACACTTTTACAACTGTATCTGTCAACAGGAACAGAGTCTACAATGGTTGAATTTACTGATTTGATAATACACCTATTACCTGCTTGCCAACCTAGATATTTAGAGAAAGAATGAACTGAAGGAACAAAGAAGCACAAACTGTGACTAACCAGAAAACCTGTGATAACTGTGATGAATGTGTGCCATGTCTCTGTCAATCATCCTCATTTATTTTAGCAGTTTAATGATGATGAATGACCGGCAGCCTCCTGGATGATACAGAGCTAATCATGCTAATACAAACTCGGCCTGAAAAAAACATATTGAGGAGTGTTAAGAGGTCAAAGGTCAGCTGTCCCCAACACAGTGAGAAATGCCTTTACCCATGCCCCCCTGGCTCCACACACACACACACACACACACCAGCACAACAAGCACATTAAAGGGCTGACAACAGAGACACGGTAAAGGGTAGCAGACAGAAAGACTCAGCTGCTTTAAAATAAATTCATACATTTAATATTCATGGCGGTCGCACATCATTGTCTCCTTATGCAGATGGGTGGGTGGGTGTGTGGGTGGTTGGGGGTCTCATTCAAGACAAAAGGACACAAAGGACCAAACATCTGTTACCATCAGGGCTGATGTAATGTGACACATGAAGAAAATCAGTTACAGTGAGGAAGTTTTATGGAAGCTGGAAGCTACAAGCATACTGTATACTAAAGACAGACCACAAAGTGCTTTTAAAGTAAAATTTTAATATTGGTTTGCAACAAGGAAATCTCTAATTTGTTCTTATACAATATTCTATATAATTTTAAGATTTGGATCACTCAGGCAGACAAACCAAGACTTAAATCATTTCTTAAATACAACGGGGTGTAAAATGACTTGAAAAATGATAGCTAATTTATTTTGAAAGCATATGAGGTTGCAACACAATCTCACACCATAATGATAATGTCCACAGCATAAAAATTAGTTACTATTGCAGTAAAGGCTCTAGAATCCTAAGATTCATACATGTTTTTGGTCTGTTCTTTTCTGCTGGCCTGTTGAGCATCATGGAATTCATGAGTTCCTTTCACCTGACATATAAATAGAGCAACAAAATCGAGCCAATGAGGCCAGAAAATGGGTTTGAGGCCCTGTAGGGGAGCATTGTTTTTTTGGCAATTTTTGTCAGTCATATGGACGATTTTTGCTTTTTTTGACGCTACAAAACTACTTGTTCACAGGGTATAAAAACATTTTAAAAAAAGAAAAGAAAGCTCTGATTGTTTTCTGTGTTGTTAGTGTGAGTGTTAGAAGGTGGCTGTGGCTCAGGTGGTAGCGTGGGTTGGCAAGTATAATAATTAAATTGTTTTAATTAACTTAAAACAAACCAAATTAAATCCAAAACAATATGGAGTTGTGAGAATCACAAGCCAGTGGTGTGGGCAGGTAAGAAGAGATTCACTAGACTGCAGCCAGCTCCTTAGTAACCCAGAAACACACTGGGGCCCATAGGTGCTACGGACTACATTAAGCAGTAACTTGCAGAACCAATAAAACCAACATTAGAGCCACCCTCAGGGTGACCTCAGGGGTCACCACATTAGTGTGATGAGTCCTGCTCAACAATGGCCTCTAAAAAACACAAGAGTCTCACAATTTTACTGCCTTTTTTGTGTAAAATGCACTGTGTGTTGTGTAACTACACATTCTTTTGTCAGACTGGGCTGAAAGTTGATTAAAAACAGGACTATATTAAAATGTTGACATGAAAATAAAAAAGTAACAGTAGAATCAAACATAATGCAGAGCCTGTTCATCACAGTATTTATCTGAAATGGCCAAACATTTATATATGATATATATGTACTATATGATAGCTGACGTATGATTTGAAAACACTGGGCACCATTATACTGCTGAAACAGTCTCAAGGTATCTGGGACAGCTTTCGTCAGGTTTTGAAATCTGGGTCGAAGGATTAGCAACCAGAAAAGCATTGTTGACGCTGAGCAATGTCATTTGATCTAACATTAATTATAGCTGGCTTTAAAGACAGAAAAAAACATTGAGAAAATGAAAACGTGAATAAGGCACAGTGTAGGGGAGGAAACGCTGTCTCTGCCTAGTAGGGTGCTGGCTCAGGGTTAAATCAAAGTTCACACCAGGAGTGCTGGCCAGAGCACTGCTTGAAGCCGTTCAGAGTGGTAAGGGAGGTAAATAAAGTTGGAGATGCTGGTTTAGTGTCGTCTTCTTCCTTTACTGACATTCTTGAACAGCATGGGTGTGTGGGTGTGTGTGGCTTCCCTAAAACAGAAATAACATATACACTTAATTAAACAAACATATATAAATTAACTTAACATGTCACCAGTGCAATAACCAACAATAATTAACTGGAACAGTTTCTACACTCAGTCAAGTCACCATCAGTAGCACACGCATCACTTCCGGTGATGACGCTCTTAATTTGTAGTCCGGTCAGTACTACATCCGGTGACGCGTAGCGCTAAACAGCGGCAATTAAATATATAATCAAACCACTCACGGCACATCTAGTACAGCGATAATGCCATCTAAACTATATATGAAACAACCATAACATGAATACACATGACATTTAAACTTAATGGGCAGGGACAGGTAGGCTAGGTGGCTAGCTAGCAAGAGACACGGCAGGCAATTAACATAAATTAACCCCGAACTCTCATCCACACAAATACAGCCATGTCCTACACAACCACATGAACATATAAATACACCACAAGTCCTACAATGACTGCACTCACCTGTCATTCACGCACACATATCTATATCGGAGTCACTGGCCTACAAAATCGCCGCTCCCTCCGACCAGCGCATACACACTCACCAATCTGCTACGTGACGTGACCCACCTCACAGCCACTCCATGAGCTGGCCCGCCCACAAAGGCAATTATCCAATAAACACCAGTAACTTTGGAAAAGGAAAGGCACCACATCAGCAACAGTGCTATACATTACAGCTTAACTTGGGGGCATTTTCTACACACAGGAAACATCACAGTCTTCATCAATGACTGAAGCTTCCTCCTTTAACAGGTGCACATAGAGACTAATGGGACTGGGTTTCAGGCAGCCAGTAATTGTCCCTGTTACACAGTGCGGCAGATTATTTGTTGAAGATGACAATCTTTTGTCTATTTTCAATTCTTTGTTTTATTCACTTAACTCGATTTTGACTTTAAAAATTCAGTCATTCCAACTGTATGAAAGCTCATTGTTTTTGTTATTGTACATTAGCCTCCTTGTGTGTGTGTGTGAGTCTCTCTTTAAAACCAATGGGAGCACATACTGATGCTGAAGCAGCTGTGAGGTAAAGTGAGTATACACAGGCTCAGAGTTCAAATATGTCCCTCTGCTTGTATGTCTGTATTTGTGAGGACACTCATTCATACAATGCATTCCTTGTCCTCTAGGCTTTACATTAACCATCACACTTTAAAGCTATATTATTAGTGTAATCCTAACCTGAACCTGCTTCTAACCTGAACCCAAGTCCTAGCTTTCAAACAGTTTTTAAAAGTCAAAGTAAGGACCCATCAAAGCGTCCTGATGTTCCAGAAGTGCCATCCCTCTGACAGAATGTGTCCAAAGATTGAAGCTCATAACAGCTGGCATATATCTTGAGTTAATATGACTCAAATCTGAATATCATATTAATTTCATGGGTTATGAAGGAGCTAGATCACAGGTATAATGATGTGTGATCAGATAAGTTGTTGATCAAAACATTTTAGAGATTTTCTCATAAACTCTTCAAATTGACCAAATATTGTGAAAATCATCTTTAATTTAAACATGAAAATGTCCTAAATTAATAATTTAATGCCATTTAAGGTGTAACTTTGGGATGTGGTCAGTTTTAGGAAATAAGACCCTGAAAAGGATGTATGTATTTTAAGTAAACTAAAGTCATACTTCTGTATGAACAGCAATGCCTTATCAACTGTGAGGGTTCAGTCAAAGGAGGGATCCAAAAATGCAACAAAGGGTTTGGGAGTGAAGACAAGAGGGATTTATTTTACAATAGCAGGGAATCAAGGGACACCGGGAAGCTTGTGAGGGAAGCCGAGTGAGTGAAGGGGATCCTGGGGAAGATTCCTGGGGAGGGAACCCGGAGAGGAGACGACTGAGGCTGAGGTTCTGCTGACAAAGCTGAGCTGGGGAGGTGACGATCCGTCGGGGAGGTTCTGGCAAAAAGCGCAGACGAAACACACATTAGACACAGCAAGCTCCTGAGGAAAATATCTGGCTCTTTGAATACTCCATTAAGTGCTTCTTTCTCTCTTGAAGTTAATGAGACAGTTGGGCACATGCTCTACTCTTAATTAGAGTTTCAGAGTCTGGGGTGACAGTAGACAGAGCTACTCAGATCATGCTCAGTGTCCAACCTGCTTCTCTGCTGTGACTTGAGCTGGACCAAGGTAGAGAAGCCACTGTCACACAAACAGGTTCAGCTGAATGGTAAGGTTGATTTAACTGCAGGAGTGGCGAGGGATGGATACTCAGCCATCACATTGCGGCACTCGAAGTGGGAAAGGCTTACCTCCCCAAATCTCTTTCTCAGCGTCTGATCACATGACAGCTCCACCAGCTGATGCTCTCGTGCGAGCCACATTACGGAGATCAAAACTGATATCCCGATTTCAGCACAGCGAACGAATAGTTGGCTATTCGGGTCCAGCCCTAGTATGAAAATCCACATTTTCAATACTCCGGGTCATATTTGTGCTTTGCCATCTTGCGTCCCAACAGCAACACAAACTTAAAATGAACGTCAAACTATGGTTACTGTGCCTGTCAAAATAAAAGTTTTTTCAAAATAAAAATAAGTCCAACTTGAGACGCACATTATATATTATTTAATTTTGACCAGCTGTCCGCGACCCATCCAGAACAGGTCCGCGACCCACTTTTGGGTCGCGACCCACCAGTTGAGAACCCCTGTACTAAAACACTTTTTTCCCAAATAGAATGCATTAGTTCAGTAGAGACAGAAGCACTTGGTTCATTGGTTTTCATTGATAAAGGTTTACCTTTTGATTTGGTCAGATGCAAAAAGTTGATTTGTTTATTTACCTGGTGTTAAAGTACATCATATTGGATTATCACAATTTAGAATTTCTGCTTTTGGTTCTGTCCTAGGGCTGTGCGATATGAACCAAAAGTCATATCTTATATATATATATAGACTGAATATCAATATACGATATATATCCCGATATTTTTTCCGCAAAGTAAGAGCGAATGTACAGTCAAAGTCAAAGCCAAATATAAAATGTTACAAGTAGTTTTATTGAAACCAGCAATTTCAGTGAACAGTTACAAAATGAAATTAATAAATAATAAAATAATACAACCGGTTTCTTCACCTGGTTCATGAGTAAATACTCAGCTGTTCAAATAACAATTGAATGTAAACATAAATACTGTACAACAAGGAGTACCTTTTTTGAAATCAAAGTCCTGTAAGGTGTTTTATTCTTGTTGTTCTTAGTATTTATGCTATTTGTTACGTGCCAGAGGGCTGGCTGGTTGTGTGTGTGTGCTCTGCCTCTCTTTCCCCCCTCCTTTCTGTCTTGTTAAACAGGTGCTAATGACCGGAGTGGATCCGCCTGTTGAGCTGGCCAATCAGATGTGGTGTGCTTCAGCACAAAAACCAGGCCCAGTGTCAGATCAAGGGGAGCTGCTGTCGTGACCGCATCGTGCTTTGTTTGAGAGACTTGTGTTTTGCTGAGTAGAAACGTGGATGTACATTTTTGTGGTGGTGAAGCTGGGACATTAGGTAAGTTAGGTACCCTACACTTTTCAGCACTTGGGAAATCGTTGTTATATACACTACGTTTATTGGTGGGTGCCACCTATGTATTGTAAAGCTTGCTTTGTAGAAAAGGTAGATTAGGTCTTTTGTTTGGGTTTGCCTTGTTATTTAAGAAGAGTTAGTCAGGCCTTGTTTTCTTATTATCAATTTGGCACCACCTCATCCCATTCCTCCCACCTCTTTTTGTAAACTTTTGTGCACCTTTTTTGTTGGCGCACTGTTTAAATAAAACTCATATTTTTTGTTTGCACTTCACAATGGCTCCAGCATTTCTTTTGGTTGGTATGTTGCTTTCCTGTTTTTAGGGGGGACGTAACATATACATTTTTTAATGCTAGTCCATATTTTTACTCCATTAAAAACTCCACAATGTTTAGGCCTATGTGTCAACATTAGTTTCTAGTTACTTTGCAGTTTGCTCTTTCAATCTTGAGAAAAACTGTAGTTTATCATAACTAAATATGTTACATTGATGTCTTTTTTTAAAAATATATATACATATGTAGTCTATGGTGCAGAGCCCTCCAGGGGTCCGTTTCGCAAAGCAAGTTCAACAAACTCAGAGTCCAATCCTGAACTCTGAGTTGATCTACTCTGTGATGGGAAACTCTGAGGTTCCAGAACAGCGGATCTGAGTTTGTTTAATCAACTCGGAGTAGTTTCACCTGGAGTTAAGCACGTGCACCATAAAAAGCCAGCATCAACGGAGCCCGATTCGATGAGTCACCATGGCAACGGTGATGGCCATTGGAAATTGTAATGCGCTCATACGGCAAGTTTAAATACGTTTTTAAAAAGAAGTGCAACACTGCTGCAGCCACAACACAGAGGGACATGGCATGGAGAATGCTGCTGCTCGGGTCAGTGCATAAGTTTAAATGTCGTCCTTTGCAATCACGATAATATTACAGGGAAAACTGGTTGAATGGTAGCTTATTAATTTATTTCATTTAGGTGCAATCCCACGGGGGAGAAGTGCACTAGTGGAACAAATCAGAGCTGGGCCGGGTGCGGGGCAAAAGACTGGGCCCTTTAAACCCAAATAATAAAGCTCATATAACATCATTTTAGAATATACACATGCCCGCAACAGCGCAACGGGCTATTTTATTTTGAAGTCCATCAAACATGAAGTATAACCAAGAGAACAACAAAAATATTAGGCTACATGGTCAGTGATAATAAAACAACACAAATTCAAAGCAGTTCAGCACCACGGATAGCGACCGCATCATTCTGACACCCACTTCAACTATTTCAACTCAGAGCCTGTATCAGGAGCTATAAAGTTTAGTAAAACTGGCACAGCGGCCCACATGTTCACAAATACAATTTCAATATGAAGAACTATTGGCTTACTCACCTCCGCAAACTCGTCCACGATGCTCTGTATGTCCATTTTCTTAGCTCTCTCATGCTCAATGGACAACATGGCAAGTCCACTCAGTCTCTCCTGTCCCACTGTGCTCCTCAAGTGGTTTTTAGTTAGTTTTAGCTTGGAGAATGAGCGCTCAGAGGTTGCAACGGTGACGGGAAGGGTCAAGAATAAAAGGAGGGCGGTGCAAACTTCACTGAATGTAGAAGTTACTGCGGGCTGGTCGACAAGGAGCATTTTTGCCAGATCCGCAACAGAGTTTTGCTTTGTTATCTGGTCCCTTTTTTTTTTTTTTAATGTATTCATTCTATTTTATTTCGTTCATTTATTTTGGATGCTGGATTCTTACTGAATTACATGTCATATTGCTGGACCTGAAAGAGGAAAAAGAAAAGTGCACAGTCCAAAGAAGTGCGAGAGAGAGTGAAAGGAAAGTAGAGGAAAACAAAAGAAAACGAATACACCATAATCTCTCTACACCTGTATTAACACAATCTATCTACACCTGTACTAACACACAGCAGAGACGATCTGACGACTTTTGTGGGAAAACAGGGCCAACAATCATCAAGAGTACCTGCAAGAGATGTGGAAGCTGAGAAAACCTGAATCTCAACGATTGCCGGAGCAGCAAGATCTATGCTTGCACACATTGATGAGAGTAGGCAAAGAAACACAAAAGAAAAAAGAAACACACAAAAGCAAACCACATATGTCAGAAGAAGTAAATACATGAAATAAACAAAGCAAATAAAGGTAGATATCAGTACAGACAATGCAGATCATTTAACAGAATGTGTGGGGTAAGGAGTGTTCAAACATGAGTGCAGCCATGCGAGTGAAACCATGCAAGGGCAACCGAGCCCCTGCAAAGGACAGATGCAGACCAGGAGAGCCCCAGGACCCGGGCCATCAGCAGCAATCCTGGAGTGCGAATCCCAGCCACCGCACCACTGAGGTGAACGTGCATCCCCCCAGATGGCGGCAGAGAAAGACCGCAGCCAGAGCCCGCTACGGCCGCGGGGCAAAGGCCCCAGCGGGCCAAAGGCCCCAGCGGGCCAAAACCAGCAGCAGCCGACCCCACCAGGCACCAGTCATCCCGGGCGGGCCAAGCACAGAGGCCAGGGCCACATGAGCCCAAGAGCCACCCCCACTGCCCCATTCTAGGCAGAAAGTCTACCAAGAGCCCGGGAGGACCAGGCTACCCCAGGCAGCCACACGGCATGGGCCAGCTCCCACCCCAATGCCCAGGCGCTCACCCCGGACACCAGGGATCCACTGACCACCCTCCTTTGCCATCCACCCATGTCCTACCTCCCTCCCTGCCCACCCATCCCCCTACACTCCACCCTCCCCCTCTACCCACCCAGATCCT
>NW_007579864.1:72699-74077 GCF_000690725.1 Stegastes partitus
TCATGGAGCCTTCTGGTCGGTTGATTAGCTCTTTCAAAACAGGGTCGTAGCGAGCTAATAACTCGATAATTGACAAAAAGTTGCCAGCATTTCCCAGACCAAGAACTTCCCTGTGTCCCCTGAATGCCAGGTTGCATGAAGCCAGAGTAAGAATGACATTTACATTGCGCTCCAGGACCTGTCTCCAAAACAAGGCTGCATTACGCACATGCCTCTCCATTTCAGCGTCTATTGTGATGTTGAGTTTCCACTGCTCGAAGACTATGCATGCACCAAGATGTATTTGCGTGGATTCATGCTTCTCAATTTTGGCAGAAAGATGTTTCCAGTCTCTTATTCTGTTTACCCATGCATTGTTGTAATATGGGGCATTTCGGTTGCCAAAAAGCCAGCAAGGCTCACAGTAACAGCAGTCTAATTTGGGAGAATAGCACATCCAGCTGCGGGGAAGCTTCATCCCAACTTGTCTGAATTCACGTCATTGGCGCGAATGATGCGATCCAGACGCCGGATCCATGGGATCCCCCTGTGACGCGCACAGCTCGGGGAATTCCCCCACCTTCTCCAGGAGCTGCGCCTGGATGACGGCCGCTTCCAGCGCTGTTTTCGGCTGATCCGGACCCAGTTTGACTACCTGTTGGAGAGGATCGGTACCAGGATATCTCTCCAGGATCCTAACTACAGGCGCTTGCTGAGATAGCGCAATGTTTTTTCCGTGCTACACACAACAACACGGCGGCCAGCAGGAGTAAGCTCACCACAGCGACGAGGAGCCAGCGGAGGTTTATCCCGCTGGCATTGCGATAGCTAGCAACTTGGCCTGCAAGCTTGCTAAGTTGAAGAGGAGCATTCTTGTGTGTGAACTGAAGGAGAGGAACAGCCAGTCTGCTGAGCACTGAGATCTACCTTGGCCAGTAGTGTAACTGCTTTTCTCCTGAGGTGAGTAAATCAATCAGTATTCACAGTGTAGCTGCAAAAAAAATGAATGAATGTTGATGACTGATTGGCCATCGCGGGGCGTCAGATCGCAAAAGTTCAGATTTTTCAACTTGCTCTTTAGACGCGCGTTATGTGCCATAGGCGCATCTAAATCGCGTCAAACTCGCTCAATTCACGTCAATCGCGCCTAATACGTCTAATAGCGTCTTCACATATGTGAAGTCAATATTGACTTTACATGTAAGTCATTCGCTCGAATGGTTTTACTCGGGTCTGGTGTGAACACAGCATTAGTGGTAGAGGTGTAATAACTTTCCGAAAAACACCAATTGTCATTATCAGTGGGAAATGGACCTTTGGGTCTGCATGGGCCCATCTTAAGGATATATCGTTTAATGTTGGCGTCATGGATGTTTTCAGCAAAATTGGCCTGATCAGT
>NW_007579864.1:74244-76307 GCF_000690725.1 Stegastes partitus
CTTTCCCTCCAATCTTACAACACTTGCTCTCACACATCCACGCCACCCTTAACCCTCTCACCATGCCTTGTGAGAAACACCCCGGGCGGACAAGAGAACGATGAGCCCAAGCTCCAGTGCCACCCGCAGCCCCACCCCCACCCTCACCCAGATGCAGCAGATTGGGTATCCCCCAGGACCAGTTGCCCCCCAGCGGTGCAGCCAGCCAGCGCTCCCAGTCCGCGGAGCGACCCCCCCGCCCCCAGAGCACAGGGGGCACCCAGAGCACAGGGGTGTGAGAGGACCCCATTTCCCTCGCCTCCCCCGCTTATAAATGTAAGTGAGTTGTGTGGGGTTTTTTTTTTGCAATTAAAATTGAGGGGCAGTAACCATGCTGTAGTGGGAGTGGGGCCACCCAAGCAGTTCTGCCCATTCAAACGGCCCCACCCTCCGTACACTACATGGTCCACCCCCCCCAGAGGTTGTATGTGTGCTGTGAGTGCCTCACATGTTTAGTGACTAAGTGTAATTAAAACCGAGGAGCGAGCATCACAGGGTGCAGCAAATGACGGAGGGGGCCGTCTAAGTGGCACCCTGCATGACGTGCACGCTTCCCAAAGCCCTATGTCTGTGTGTGTGCATGAAAGAGCAGAGGAGGCGAGGGGTCCGGGGTTGTAGAACTGGAGGAAAGCGAACCTCCCTCCAGAGGACGAGCCGGTGAAGGCAGTAGGCACCCCTGTTCTCTGGGAGCCCGGACAGGGTGGGACGAGCCAGGGGCAGCCGCCCCCACGGCTAGGGCACACCCTGACTACAGCCAAGGGGCCGCCACCAACCCCTAGAAGACACCCATCCACCACATACCAGGAAGGGGGAGACGTTATCTGGTCCCTGAAAGAGGTTCTAAAACAAAGCAGCTGGCCAAGGAAGCTGGGGGCGATGTCCCAACTGTAGTGCTCACTAAGCCGCCGGGCAGCTTGGTGTAACTCTTCAACTGTTCCATTTAAGCTGGTGAAACTTTGTGACAGTTGCTGGATGAGAATATCAAGACAGGCATTGAAAACGTTCACCCGAAAGTTGCTCTCTGTGTCAGTGAGGCAGCTGTCTTGAGAAAGTTCATCAAAGTGACGCTTAACTTTTCTGGCCCTGGTTGCGTTAAACTGCGTTTGACTTTCCCATTTTGTAGCTAGAGCAAGAGCGGCAGACTTAGCCTCATCAAATTGTTCCCTAAACTCCATCAAAATACTGATGGCGTTTTGCAGAAGAGTAGATGCTTTCAGAATATCTGAATCCTTAGCTTGCAGTAACTGTAAGACAGCGTTTATACACTCAAGAATCTTGGTTTGGATGTTGACCAAAAATCTAAAAGAAAATTTGCTTATGGCATTCTTGAGCGCACTTGCTTCATTATGCTCCTCTTTTTTGTCGCTGGTCAGGGATATTTTGATGAGGGCTTTTATAATGTCTCCGTATCTGTGCCTTAACCCAACAAGCGCATCATGTCGAGATGACCAGCAAGTGCGACAGAGGCATTTTAATGTTCAGTTCAGCTACAGTTCAGCTCTCTGGCACAATTAACTCACCGAGGAGCGCCCATCGTTTGACACTGTGACCAAAAAAGTTGTACAGGTTCTCTACAGAGTCATAGAACTGCTTCACTCCAGGAACATTTTTAACAGAGTCGTTGAGAGCAAGGTTGAGGTTATGAGCAGTGCAATGAACATAACGGGCAAGGGGCACCCTCTCTGTTATTCTTGCCTGAACGCCTGAATACGCACCACTCATATATATCTGTTGCAATATCCATGTCATTCTTAATAACAGTTATATAACGGTACACCTGGCTCAGCTGGTCTATCTTTGACACATCTTGCGTTGTGTCTATGATAATGGAATAAAACGGGGCTTCACTAATTTCACTAATTATGTCAGCTTTCACACGTTGAGACAGGATGTAAATAATCTCATCTTGAATCTGGTGACTTAGGTATTTCATGGAGCCTTCTGGTCGGTTGATTAGCTCTTTCAAAACAGGGTCGTAGCGAGCTAATAACTCGATAATTGACAAAAAGTTGCCAGCATTTCCC
>NW_007579864.1:77787-86914 GCF_000690725.1 Stegastes partitus
AATGTTGGCGTCATGGATGTTTTCAGCAAAATTGGCCTGATCAGTCGGAAAACATTCCAGAGGAGGGTTTTCATAATCCGCGGTGTGCGTGTCACCTGTAGCGGGAGGAGACCTGTTGCTGCTTTCATTTCCAATATCCAGTGCGGGTGAGGAGGGGGCCTGCTGGTCAGGCACTAGGTCTGGCTCTACCCTGGAGCAGCTAGCAACTGCTGAGTCCCTGACATCACCACCATTATACCGCCGAGAGAGAAAGAAGGGGAAGCTAAGCGGCTGGGCTACTACAATTTACAACCACCAACAGTTAACTCACACATGAGTTGACGATGAACAAAATATGTGTCCAGTTTTTGTAATTTGGCTTTTCCTTGCACTCTCTGTTCCCTTTATTTTCGCTTTGCCGCTCCACTTTTATGCTAATATGAAGTGCCACTCATGTTAACTTAGTCCATAAAAATGCTCCACTTAGTTCGCAATCTGTTGACAAGTGACTGATGATGAGTTTGTGGACGGTTGGTGACGAGTTTTACCCAGAATACACTTGGAGACAATATCGGCGATCAACTTGTAAATTTGCGCATAATAAAGTTTAATGTGAGAGCTAAAATAAAGCAATTCATGCAGTACAACATTTTATTCAATATTTTACACCTACTACATCACTAAAGTCAATCGGTCTTGTGAAATTTTTAGCAACCATGACTCTATCCTGACTGGGGCAACCAATATAACCCCTGTATAAAGATCTGTGTTATAAAACAGAATGTGTTGACAACATGGACTGATATAGATGTAGCTCATGGGAAATTCTGCTTACTCTTGCTACTTGAGCTATGGTAGGGGCCTGTCTCCTTGGAGCCTGGGCTGGGGCGTGCGACCCCCCAGCCCTCCCTTAAGCTTTGACCCTGGAGAAGGGCACTGTGCAGCATTGTAAGATGAAATATATGAACAGTGTTCAAGTCTGAGGTTGCAATGCAATGTCATTAACAGAATATGATTTAAAATTATATTAACAGATCTCTACATCATTAAACTGCAATCCTGTGGAACTCTTCCTTGATGGCTCTGACAGGTTTATGTTCAGGGATAACTACAGGTGGCAAAAGCCGTTTCAGAGCAAGGTACAGTTTTCTGACCGCCCTGCATACAGTAGCCTTACTCAGGTGCTCTGCATCTCTGACGTACAAAAAACTTCCATTTGCAAAGAAACGCAGCACAACACAATATCTGTTTGGATGTGAGAGTATGACTATAAGCTATTTGGTAATGCTGCACATGTCAGGACAGATTAGGTTGTATATGTAGATGATGGACTGCAGGGTTTTTGCCAGCATTATAACAGAGTAACGTCCCCCTACGCTGCTGCCTGAAAAAATTACGCTGCGACTTTGGCCAATACGTTGCTATATGTGTTGGAGTGTATGTAGTGGGAAAATATTTAACAAGTGCTGATGCAGTGTCTCTACCGTGGTCTTCGCTGCTAATGCTGCTATTCGCTGGCACCAAAGGCGCTAACGTCTTTGGTCGCTAACCATTAGCTATGCGGACCTAAGGTCAGCTTGCCGGGAGCAAGGATCACAGCGCAAATTTGACCCATATCAATATATGCGATGTGGTCTAATTCCATATCACGTTTAAAATTATATCGATATATCTTTTATATCGATATATCGCCCAGCCCTATTCTGTCCTTAAATTACATTAAGTCAAACATGTATGCAATACTGGAGTTGATGGTGCTTAATTTACAGACATTATTGCACAATAAGACATTCAGTTGTAAATGGTTTCCTGCAGGTTTTGATGTTGTTGTTGTTTTTTTTAAGTATAGGAAGAATTAGAATTCACTAAACAATAAGAAACCCATTTCCTAATATACACAGTAAAAGTTGGAATAATTCACTCTTTTGTTTTTAAACCATACTCTTTGTGTTCTGTATCTGGGTCCAAATCTAAACCTCACAGAAACTTTATTACATTTTATATTTTACTTTATTTTGAGGGACTTTAAGTTACAAGGTTTACAGGGTCGAATTTTGATCCATTTAGATGAACTCTCTGAACCCTCAAAACCTGCATGTGGATTTGAAAGGCAAAAACCCCCAAACAATTACATTGTTTATCAGAGCCAGAAACTGCTGAAATTGTCATCTTTTTGATGGTCCTATACCTACTTATCTGTGCAGAGCTTAAAATATTTCCTCAAAATCTCTGTACTCTACATATCTGACTTCCTTGCGGTGTCCTGGGGCCTGTACTACAAAGCGAGAGCAACACACCCAGGATATCTTTCAGAGATCCAGCTTGATTAACCCTAACAATCGCACTCAGGATAATCGGTCCTACAACAGTGGTTATCAACTCTGTAAGTCAACCCAGGGTTGTCTGATCCGAGTATGAGCGCGTGCACATAAAATGGGCAGCGTTATCAGCATCTGACCAATCACGACTATGGACAAGTCTGGCTGCAGAGCGGCCTACTTTGCTGCCGAGGAGCAGAATATAATCTGTACAAAATATGAATATAAAAACATAGGAGCAAGAAGCAGCAAAGTTGCAGTGACCAAAGCCAGGAAGGAATGCTGGTAGAAAATTGCTGACTGAATGCATAGGTTCATTAGTTTATAATATAATAAAATATGATCACGGTTCCATCATGAAGGCACGTATCAGACAAAAAATACATCTGAGGATTCCTTTTAACTGATTTGCTGCCTAATATATATACTTGTGGCATATGACATTTTTTAACTTTCAGCTGCAACCCTGGCAATGTAAACAGGACATGGGAAAAAAGAACAAACATAACATAATTCAAAGTGGTGTAGGTTTATTACCATATGTTACAAGTACAAGCTTTAATGCCAAAACAGGAGCTCATAGAGATCCTTGTCAAGGTGCACTGCTCCCGAAAAACCCTCACGCTCCTGAGTGATCCCCTCACAATTCACGCTCCGATGTGCAGCGGGTCTTCAATAAATGCTGGTGATGTCATTTTGCTGAGAACTGCTTCATTTTCTACTCCTTCTGAAGTTTTATAGGAGAAAACTGACTTTCAGTGGGCGGTGTTTTTATACTCAGTGATCTCAACCTCAAACATAACCTGCTACGGAGCAGTTTAGCCATTCAGCGCTAGTTACCATGGTGATGTACCCCAGTAAGAAGCAAACAACCATCATAGGACCGAAAACCCAGGATGTAACCTGAAGTTACCTCGTTAACCCCAAATCCTGCTTCGTAGTACAGGCCCCTGGTTGTGCTGTTTCTACAAGAGGTGCAGGACTTTATATTGCAGTGTAAAATGAGCCGCAGTCAGTAAAATTGTGACAGAAGACAAAAGGGTTTATGGACAGATTAAGGTATGTCACAGGTTAATCAAGTATGATTAAAATATTTTAACAGATTCCTGTTTTGCAGGAATTAAAGCAAAGTGAGAGTTTGAGTTGAACTTAATGCCAGAGGTGTCAGGAGTTGTTCCGGGGTCAACAGCACCACAGCAACATAGTAAGGGCATTTTATGATTTTTTTTTTCACAAATCTGCCAACTAAATCGTTACCAAACTATTTCTTCATCAATATGTTTGTAAAGGTGTGTAATAACATGCCTTTAAAATGTTGAAGTTCAACTCCCGTGGGAAACCTTAAAAAACCCCTGTTCAAATTAGGGTACCGACAACCAATTGACGAAAAAGCGATTTAAAAAAAAAAATTGGGCCTTCAGTAACTTATGAGGGGTCAAATCATGGTTTTTTCATGATTCTGAGCTGATTGTTTACATTTGTATTTCACCACAAACACTTCTTTGTTGAAACAGGCCACACTCACTTTTTGCATTTACATTCACAGTAGCTTTTATTTCGCATACTTATATAACAGAGTTATTTCTCATTCACAGTGTCAAGAAGTTTCAAAAGTCATTCTCTATGTCTTCTTCAGACTCAACAACATCATGACTACACTTTCTACATGTAATGTCTTTACAGATTCCACAGGCCCAGATGCACGTGACCCTATTCTTCTTGCAGCTGCACTGCTGGTTGCTGCAAGAAGAATGACAATTACAGCTCATGAACTTCAGTAGCTCCTCAGGAGTCATGGGGTCTAGTGTTGGAACTGGCTCATACCCATGCACACCTAATGTCTATCCATAATCACTGGGCTTCAGAGACATGCTCTGTAGAAGGATCCAGTCCCGGGTCTGCAGAGTGAATGCTGTGCAGCTGTCCCTTCTGTTAGAGATAGTCTCTGGTTTGAGAACATTCATCCATTATCTCACTAGGGTCACGGGGGCTGGAGCTTATCCCAGCTGACTCAGGGTGAAGGCAGGTTCACCTGGACAGGTAACCAGTCTAACACAGGGCGACACTTAAAGACGGACAACCAAGCACACACACAGTCACACCTACAGACAATTTAGAATCACCAATTAATCTTAACATGTTTCTGGACTGTGGGAGGAAGCCGGAGAACCTGGAGAGAACCCACGCTGCACGGGGAGACCATGGAAACTCCACACAGAAAGATCCCGGGTGACGCGAACCAGGACGCGAACTGGCGACCTTCAAGCTGCAAGGCGACAGTGCCAACCACTGAGCCACCTTGCAGCCCTCCTTGAGAACATGTTGTACCAAATTTCACCCAATGTAGTATCTGCACCATGATAAATGTACTGGAAAATCACAGTACCAGTCTGAATCACTGCCTCCTTGGTGGCTTCTGTGTCAAGGAAGATGTCCATGTACCCATCCATGTCCCCTGCACAAAGCATGTGTAGAAAACATGTGCAGGGGACATGGATGAATACATGGACATCTCCAGCTGCAAGAAGAATGGGGCCACGTGTATCTGGGCCTATGGAATCTGTAAAGGCATTACAAACTGCAGTCATGATGTTGTTGAGTCTGAAGAAGACATAGACAATGACTCTTGAAGCTTCTGATATTGTGAATAAGAAATAACTCTTAGTGTTATACACTGCTCAAAAAAATAAAGGGACCACCTAAACAACACAATGTAACTCCAAGTCAACCACACTTCTGTGAAATCAACCTGTCCAGTTAAGAAGCAACACTGATGGTGAATCAATTTCACCTGCTGTTGTGCAAATGGAACAGACAACAGCAGGAGATGAGAGACAGTTAGCAAGACAAGCCCTATAAAGGAGTGGTTCTGCAGGTGGTGACCAAAGACTATGTCTCTGTTCTCGTCCTTTCTGGCTGATGTTTTGGTCACTTTTTCATTTTGTCAGTGCTCTCAGCCCTAGAGGTAGCATGAGGCGGTGTCTACAACACACAGACGTTGCTCAGGTAGTGCAGCTCATCCAGGATGGCACATCAATGCAAGCTGTGGCAAGAAAGTTTGCTGTGTCTCTCAGCACAGTGTCCAGAGCCTGGAGAAGATACTGGGAGACAGGCCATTACACCAGGAGACGTGGAGGGGGCTATAGGAGGGCAACAACCCAGCAGCAAGACGCTACCTCCTCCTTTGTGCAGGAGGACCAGGAGGAGCACTGCCAGAGCCCTGCAGAATGACCTCCAGCAGGCCACTAATATGCATGTTTCTGCTCAAACTGTCAGAAACAGACTCCATGAGGGTGGAATGAGGGCCTGACGTCTACCAGTGGGGCTTGTGCTTTCAGCCCAACACCGTGCAGGGAGATTGGCATTTACCAGAGAACACCAAGATTGGCAGATTCGCCATTGGCACCCTGTGCTCTTCACGGATGAGAGCAGGTTCACACTGAGCACATGTGACAGACATGACAGAGTCTGGAGACGCCGTGGAGAACATTCTGCTGAATGCAACATCCTCCAGTATGACCGGTTTGGTGGTGGGTCAGTAATGGTGTGGGGAGGCATTTCTTTGGAGAGCCCACGGCCCTCCATGGGCTAGCCAGAGGTCCCCTGACTGCCATTAGATACCGGGATGAGATCCTCAGACCTACTGTGAGACCATATACTGGTGCACTGGGCCCTGGGTTCCTTCTGTATCATGACAATGCTTGGCCTCATGTGGCTGAAGTGTGTCAGCAGTTCCTGATGATGAAGGCATTGATGCTGTGGACTGGCCAGCGCGTTCCCCAGCTAAGCACATCTGGGCATCTTGTTCCATCCACAAATTCCACGTTGCACCACAGGAGTTGACTGATGCCTTAATCCATGTGCCTCATGTACAAACACTTGTGTGGATTTCATACTGAAACCTGGCGTACGCTTCAATCCAGAAAACTGTGTATGCACAAAAAAATCCAGATTAACGAAAGTGAGCGTATGCCTGAATCCAAGCACATTTCCTTTGTACTCAGCGTGGAATTGACCGCACATGTTGGAGTACCAGACTCCTCCCTCTCTACGCCCCCAATTTAAATATGCACATTATTATAAACAGGGCCAACAGATGCGATTCCCCTCTCTGCAAGATCAGATAACAGTAACCAGGATGAACTCATCAGGTTTGAGCGGAGATTCGCCACTGCTGTCACAGGGGTGGTGGGATCACACGTGGGTCACTCGGATCACCCCCAAGGTAAATAGATGTTGTGTAACTCACAAATTTATTCATTATACGGCTCATACAATAATCTGCTAACAGCTAAACAACATACAGGTTCTTGCGTAATCATGCCAGGATATCAAAGAGGAAATCAAAGACTTTGTCTCATGTACTTAATTTATTATTTTCCAACAGACAATGAGGCAGGAGAAGACTGTGAGACGCAGTCCCAGCCTCATGTCACACACCCGAATTCCTCCAGCCGATCCTCTGGTCCGCCGCAACAGCCAGCTGCTGATGCCCGTCCGGGTTGCACATGCTTAAAGCGTGTCAGAGGGATTAATATTAAGACAATTAAATTATTGACTCACCAAGAAGCCACCCATCCCGCACCGTGCCAGCTTGTAGCCTGTTCCCAACCATGCTGTTGGTCAGAATGAATGAGTCATGTTTTGATCAAGGCAACAATGTGACTTAAATGCATTGGCACATCACAGATGATCATAAATTGACTGAATGTAAATGCTTCTTGTTTACATAAACAATTCCATCTTGTGATGGTGCCTTTATAGCAATGTGTGTGCAGTCGATAGCTCCAATTACATTAGGAAAACTGGCCTTCACTACAAATTGCACTTTTATGTCGTCCTGTTCAACTGTGATATGGGAGCTTGATGTACCTGGCTGACATTCGGATAGTTCCACCCCACACAGTTTGGCTCAGTGTCGACTGGCACAGTCCCAATCGGTCGGCCAGCTCCCTCTGGAATGACCCTGTGGCGAGGAAGCCCAGTGTGGTTGGCACCTGTGTTGGCACAGGTAGGACATGGCTCCTGGCCGTGTTGCGCTCCAATAATGGCCGCAGTTCCAAGAGGATTGCCCTCGGGAACTTAAAGTGCCTGATGAGCCAGTCGACTTTTTGGGGACCGAGAGGATTTTTTGACTCAGGACGATCTTGAGCCAAAAAATACTGTGGATTTAAAATTAAACAGGCTGAACTGCATGCCTTTCCTGAAGCTCGCCCGACAAGAGCTCCATGTGGGGACGCAAACATGCAGGAGTACTTGGACTTAGCCATGGAGAACAATCATTTACAGAAGCCCGAGTACTGGCAGTCTGCAACTGATTTTTATCTAAAACTAAAATAAATTTCTCAGCTATGAATGGAAGAGAGGTTTATTTTAATGGTGGAAAATGTAAACAAAGTGAATTTGTCACCCACAGTTTCATTATTTCAAAGTGGGAAATATATGAATAAAAATAAAGCAATATAGTTAACAAAATCTCTTTAAATACTTAATAGTATATTCAGAATTTTCATTCTGAATCGAATGTGATGATTCATAAACAGACCAGTTTGCGAATCATGGATCTAAAACAACTGACTGATAAAAAAAACATGTTCACATACTGTAACATGATATAAACCTCTTTAACAAAAGCAACTGCACCTTTAAGTGTACCAATGATAGCAGACAACATTTTTAGAGTCCATGCTCTAGTGGTTTTCCAGTCAAATGGTTTATAAACAGCCAAATCCTGTTTTGGGTTCCAAAGTCCATTTGTGACTTAAACACATTGTATGAATCTAGGAGTGGTAATTTCAACAGGCTTGAACATGTATTTGCCATTGGGAATGGAGAGTCATCCAGGAACTCTATTTGTGGCAATGGCTCTAAGCCAGAAGGTGGAAGTGAAGTCAGCCCAGTTGCAAACATCAAAACATCCTCCACAGACACAGCAGCCTCACCTTCTGCAAAGGAAAAAAAAAAGTTAAGATATACCAGGGTAATCTGGTTTTCCAAGTAGTTCCAAAAAAACATACAAACCTTCACAATCGAGAAGATAGTCAGCCCAGTAGGCCAAGGTTTGACTTTCTTTTAGTCTCCTGATTCTGTTAATCCCTGAAGGGCTGAGGTCAGGTTTGAAGAGTCTCTCAAGTTCAAAGCCAGTGAGTCGCTTTTCAGAGTGGCAGAGGACAGGAGTCAGCAAAGAAGGGTGTTGCTGTAGTGCAGTAAGAAACTGAAGGACTGAAAGACCATCTTTGAATCTACAAAGTGAACACAAATACTGTTTCACTGCTGTGTTGTACCAACCACATATAAATTCTCTTCCTGGCAACTACAATCGATCTAAACAAATGTTCATTTGGGGTTAGTTGCGTGTTACTTACAAAAAAAAAAGTGATCTTACCTATCAATTACAGATGAGCTGCGGTCAATAATATACCATTGGAGGTAGTCTGCCACGATTTCTTTCTTTTCTTCCACAGCAGCCACATGTCTCAGACAGCCTGCTGTCTGTAACATTGTGCTGTGTCTCATGATACATGCTTGCAAAGCATCCAATAAAGCAACACTCTGAATTTGAAAGACATAAAAAACAACACAAACATCTCAGTAAATAACTGTATATATTGTATATTCAATATCCAACCTTCCTTTCATCTCAAAAATCCTTGAAAAGGTCGTGGCAAAACAACTATGTGATTATCTGCATGTAAATGGTTTGAATGAAGAGTTTCAGTCAAGATTTAGAATCCATCATAGTACAGAGACAGCACTGGTGAAGGTCACTGACGATCTTCTAGCTTCAGATAGTGGACTAGTGTCCGTTCTGGTTCTATTGGATCTCAGTG
>NW_007579864.1:91154-104245 GCF_000690725.1 Stegastes partitus
TTTTTTTTAAACCTCTGGCTGTTCAGTGCTTACCTTTGTACCATTTCAAGCTATTCATTGGACTTGTACAACTTGAATTGCAATAAATAACTGGAAAAATTAGGGTGTTCTAAAACTTTTGACTGGTAGTGTATATATACGCATGTACGTGTATATATACATACATACACACATACACACACACACATATATATATATATATATATATATATTGAGAGAGACATTTCAGTTGAGCTATGTAAAAGTGTCGTTGTATCTGTGATAATTTGATGAAATTTGTGATTTAAAAAAGGGTTCAACTGTTTTATGTTCTTTATAGTGAAAAACCAACACAAACCTGCTCTCATAGCAAAGTCACTTCTACTCACTGGAAGGTGTTTTCTGTTTTTAATGGTTCTCCAGTGTTGCTGCAGTTCTCTGCTCATCTTCATTTTCTCTGTTCAGATGGACCATGCCAGCTTCAGAAGGACCCAGAATGGCACTCTCCTCCTGAAGGCCTCCACTGAGGCTCAGGCTCTGGGCCCAGCGGACTGGCTCCAGGGCCAAGGCACCAGGACAGGTGGATGAAAGGTTCATGGATGATGCCGGGGACCCCACGGTCTTTGAGTTAGAGCCCCTTCCGGCAGCACAGCGGCAGCAGGACGGTTAGGTGATCCAGCTGACCCACCCAGGTCTGAGCCATCCAGTCCGGCCACCTCTGACCAGCACGCCCCTCCTGAGGCCCCTGAAGAGCCAACTCTGCCCTCATTTCTTCTGACTCTGAGGTACCGTCAGCAACTACAAACCACTACTACAGTACTAATAATGTCACAGCAGAGAAATCACAATCCTTCATTTGTCAGAAGAAAAAGCACCACAGACACACACAACCTTTTATAGCGTTTTACACTTTCTACTTCAGTCGGCTCAGTTTCTCCATCCTCTCCTCCTTTCTTCTTCTGTGGTTCTTCAGGAGGAAGTTCAGGGTCGTGATGGTCAGCCAGGATACCAACACATCCTGAGGCTGGCCCGGGCCCTGGTAGAGGTCCGGAGCCTTCAGGGGCTCTCTGAAAGCCCGGTGGACAGACTCACAAACAGTGCTGGGAAGCCCGAGGCTGATCTGACCGACTGGAGGAGTGGAGCGACAACATGAGGAGGACACAAGAAAAGGACGAGGAGGGCTGAAAGAAGAGGCTTTTTATTTATTTTATACATGACATCGATTATTCTGTCATGTTGAGTTGACCTTTTGTGTATATATGAATAAATAAGAAACTTTCTTTGCAGATCTGTTGTTTCTGTTGGTTTATTTGATGACGTGTGTAGGATATAGACAGACACAGATGCCAAAAGGATTCCAGAAGCTTCATTTGAACTTTCCAGCATCCAGTCACATGTCATAAAAGACAGAACTATTCTGCAGGCCACAGGGTCATGTAAATTAGCTCTGCAGACTGGGGGAAGCCAAAGCCAGGAGAAGCAGAGCCCACTTAGGAATTCTCTTATCACACCTATCAGAGCTTCAGAGGATCTAACACAAAGAAGCTTTTGGGGGAAGACAAAGAAAAACATTCAACCATGCAGACCTTAACAGATGGCCCAAATGGCCGGGTGCAATGAAGTGCCCCGGGCTTAACATATTGCTCTGCTGAGCCCTCATTTCCTGTGGCATGCAACAACTGAACTTATGAATGAACAGTGAAGACACAGTACCAGAGGATGTGCCTTATTATCTTATGTTAAGTTTAATTGTTACACGTTATGGTATATCATGTCCTTCTTTAATTTATCAGCTTGTTATATAACCATATCCTAAGCATTGTGTTATTTCTGTAATCGTACGAGACAGATGTTTAGACTCCCCGGGAAGCTTTAAATGTGACACATTCATTTCCAACAAGCTTAGCTTTTTATCAGTACAAATACATATTGTTCAAAAGTAACATTGTTACTTTCAGAGCAAAACTCTGACCACCTCATGACCACTCCACGACCTCCCCCTGTGATACAAGGGTGTCTTATCTAACAGCCCCACCGGGAGGGGGGCCCTCTGTGATTGGTCGGGTATTTTACTATTAAAAAGCCTCTTCACCCGAAAAGCAGTGGCATTCTCTAACTGCAGTAGAGCTGCTCAGTTGGTCTTCCATGTTCTCAACTTTGACTGCCACACCCTGATCTTCCCGCTCTGGAGATGAAGGCCTCGTCTCCATCAGGCATCAGACGTCACTGCACCCGCATCCCAATCCAAGGACGCGGCAAGTATTGAGCTTTCATCTCTAAACGGTTGTTTCATGATTACATTTGGCCTTTCGACCAATATTCCAAATTTAACATTTATCTGCTGCTTAGGGTGAAAAGACTTTTAAGTCTCCAAGCCATCACTCTGTTCCACACTCATACTCTCAACCAGCTTTTTCATCATTGTTTGTATTTTATATTTGTTGTTGTTTGTTTAGTTAGTAATAAATGTTTGTGTGCGTACACAGTTGTTTCCTGTGTTTTCTATAGCTTACATCCAGTCACTGTACGTATCTGATCTTTAGTTGCCTAAGCTCTAAGTTAATTCCCTTAACTCTATAAAACACTCTTGACTGATCACCAAGAGTAAGCAATTTATTAGAATTACTATGCTGACTCTGAGATTATATCGCTGGACGAATAATTCAAAGGTTGGTTTTAATAATTTTAATTAATGCAATCACTTGCTTTGGTGTGGAAATAAGTATATCTTATTTTCTACCCTACACGTGTGAACGACACATGTGAGAGCATCTCAGTAAAGCACAGCATGAAGATCATCAGATGGATCCATCAGCTGAAACACAGAACCATCATATGTTCTACAGGACTGACAACAGAACCAGGCTCTCAGGTTCTTGTTCTGTCACGATTTAGCACACAATCTTATATGGTGACTGCAGGACTGATGAGTGGAAGGCAAGCCACACCTCGCCGCAGCTGGAGCAATCGGCTGATTGCCAACTCAGAGCACCTGGTCCCCCGTCACTCTGACAAATTGCAAAAACCCAGAAGAAACACAAAAATTGCTCCACGAGGTGGAGCCAAAGGCGGCGGTCATGTCAGTACCCCCTTCTCTACGTGACCCTCCTGGGGCACATCCAAATTTTTCTGGGTGTCTGCGTTTAAGGTCCCAAATGAGACCAGGATCCAAAATCAGTTTTCCAGACACCCAACTCCTTTCTTCGGGGCCATGTCCTTCCCAGTCGACCAGGTACTGGAAGCCGCGGCCTCTCCTCCGGACATCCAAAAGCTTTCTTCACAGAGAAGACTGGTGCATTGTCCACCATCCTGGGTAGAGGAGGGGGCTGGACAAGGGGGGGCAAAGCAGAGTCAACCACAGGTTTAATCTGAGATACATGAAAGGTCGGGTGAACACGCATAGAGCGTGGCAACTTTAAGCGAACAGCTGAGGGATTAACAATCTTCTCAATCTCGAAAGGTCCGACAAAACGTGGAGCCAATTTGTTGGATTCCACCTTCAGTGGAAGATCCTTGGCCTTCAACCAAACCTTTTGTCCACTCTGGTAAGTGGGTGCCGGAGAACAACACCGATTGGCCTGCCTCTCCATCCTGAGACTAGCGCGACGAAGGGATGTCCGAGCCTTCCTCCAGATTCGAGCACATTTCCTCACAAAATGTTCGACTGAGGGCACTGACAGCTCTTGCTCCTGGGAGGGAAACGGGGGGGCTGGTACCCTAAGGAGCATTCAAAAGGGGAGAGACCCAAAGATGCGTTGACTGCAGAATTATGTGCGTATTCTACCCACGCCAGTTGTTTGCTCCAGGTAGTAGGGTTCTCTGACACTAGGCACCGCAAAAAAGTCTCCAAGGACTGATTTGCTCACTCTGCTTGACCATTAGACTGAGGGTAGAATCCGGAGGTCAGGCTGACAGTGGCCCCCATGGCAGAACACAAGGCTTTCCACACCTCTGAGACAAACTGAGGACCTCGGTCGGAGACAATGTCAGAAGGAATACCATGGAGACGAAAAACATGATTAATTAACAGTCCAGCCGTTTCCATGGCTGAGGGCAACTTTGGCAGGGCTACAAAGTGGGCAGACTTAGAAAAACGGTCGACAATAGTAAAAATAGTTGTGTTACCCTCGGAGTTCGGGAGCCCCGTCACAAAATCCACAGCTATGTGTGACCAAGGGCGACTGGGTACAGGTAGGGGCTGTAGTAGTCCAGAACTTGGTTGAGTGGATGTCTTGTTCCATGTAGAACAGGCAGCCACAAACTCCCGGGTGTCCTTGCTCATCGAAGGCCACCAGAATCTCTTCTTCAGGACATCCAGAGTTCTGGCAGCCCCAGGATGACAGGTCAGCCAAGAGGAATGAGCCCACTGCAGCACCTGAGAATGAACTGAATCAGGGACAAACAAAGAGTTAATAGGACCATTACCTGGGTCAGGCTGCTGCTGCTGAGCCTGCAAAACCTTGTTCTCAACTTGCCAGGTGAGAGAGGTGAGCAATCGAGATTGAGGTAGGATTGGCGCAGGGTCAGAATTAACATCATGGGCATACTGACGGGAGAGAGCATCAGGCTTTATATTTCTGGAGCCAGGACGATACGAGAGCGTGAAATTGAATCTATCAAAAAACAATGTCCAACGAGCTTGTCGTGAGTTCAGTTGTTTGGCCGAACGAATGTACTCGAGGTTCTTGTGGTCCGTCCAAACAATGAATGGATGCTCCGCCCCCTCCAGCCAGTGGCGCCACTCTTCCAGGGCGAGTTTCACAGCCAGCAGCTCCCGATTCCCGACATCATAATTTCTCTCAGCGGGGGAGAGACACCGAGAAAAGAAGGCGCAGGGGTGGAGCTTATTGTCCAAGGAACTCCTTTGTGAGACGACAGCTCCGATGCCCGTATCCGAGGCGTCCACCTCCATGATGAATTGTAGAGAGGGATCTGGCTGGATGAGGATAGGGGCCGAGGTAAACCTCTCCTTTAACTTCACAAATGCCCCTTCAGCTTCGGAAGTCCAAACGAATGTTCGCAGGGTGGAGGTCAGGGCAGTGAGTGGTGCAGCAACCTTACTGTTGTCACGAATGACAAAAGTTGGCGAATCCCAGGAAGCGCTGCAACTGCTTACGTGTCTCCGGACGAGGCCACTCTTTAACCGCCGTCAGCTTTTCCGGGTCCATCATCACTTGTCCCTGACAAATGATGTATCCAAGAAAGGACACATGAAACTCACACTTTTCTGCTTTCACAAACAGCCGATTTTTGTAAAGCCTCTCCAACACTGTACGTACATGTTGAACATGCTCCTCCTGGTTCCTTGAGTAGATCAGAATATCATCCAGATACACGAACACAAACCTGTTGATCATATCTCTGAGCACGTCATTGATCAAGTTTTGGAAAACTACTGGAGCATTCATCAAGCCAAAAGGCATCACCAAATATTCAAAATGGCCCAAAGGAGTGTTAAAAGCAGTCTTCCATTCATCTCCTTCTCTTATGCAGATCAGGTGATATGCGTTTCGTAAGTCCAGTTTAGTAAACACAGTAGCTCCATGAAGACAAGAAAAAGCGGAGTTAATGAGAGGGAGTGGGTATGAGTTTTTTTACCATGATTTCATTCATTCCTCTGAAATCTATGCAGGGTCTGAGTGTCTTGTCCTTCATATCAACGAAGAAGAATCCGGCACCAACAGGAGAAGACGAGGGCCGAATAATTCCAGCAGCCAAGGAATCACAAATGTAGGCCTCCTCAGGTTTGGAGAGGTTGTAGAGCCGGCTTTTAGGCAGTGAAGCCCCAGGTAACAATTCTATCGCACAATCATATGGCCTGTGAGGAGGTAACGACAGGGCGTTATCTTTACTAAAAACAGGGGCCAAATCATGGTAAACCAGTGGCACTTTCGATAGGTCTAACCGGAGGTTCAGGAATTGCAGAGGGTGGAGACAAGGCAGAACGAAGACAACGTGTATGACATTGAGGGCTCCATGAACATACCTCAGCCTTACTCCAATCAATCTGTGGGTTGTGTATGTTGAACCAGGGATAACCCAAAATCACTGGGGGGTCTGAGTGGTCCATTAAATTAAACAGTTTCCTGATGGTTGCCCGACAAAACTAAGGTCACAGGAACAGTCTTTTTAATCACTTTGGCTAAGGACAAACCATTCAGTGAGCGGACCCTCCAGAGGTACTGTGGGGATCTTTAGCTGGGCAGCTATCCTGCTTTCTAAAAAATTCTCTTCTGCTCCCAAGTCGATGAGCGCAGACACTGGAAGACTCTTAGAATTACAACTGATAGTAGCAGTTAGCTGCAAGTGTTGTGGGGAGGTAGTGGAGGTTCGACTCACCTGAATGCCTCCCGTCACTGGTGAGCCTGACCTTTTGCTGCAATCCTGGGACAAGCTGCCACAAAATGTCCGGCTTCGCCACAGTAGAGGCATGTGTTCTCTGCTCTTCTTCGGTTCTTTTCTTCAGAAGTTAGTTGTGTCCAGCCCAGCTGCATCGGCTCTGCTTCCAGTTTTCTGGGTGTGGGAGCAATTACAGGGGGTCTTGGTGCCTGAACCCGTGGCGCAGAACTAGCAGGAGGGCCTCGCTCCCGTCATCTCTCCCTGAGACGGTTGTCAATACGAATGGACAAGGCAATCAAACCATCCAAATCTGCAGTTTCGTCCCGCGTAGCCAGCTCGTCTTTCAATGCATCATTTAGACCTCTGTAGAAAGCGTTCTGCAGCGCCAAGTCATTCCAACCATTTTTAGCAGCCAAAGTCCGAAACTCCACAGAGAAGTCAGCCACACTTCTTCCTCCTTGTTTTAGAGAAGCCAGGTAATTTGCAGCCTCCTTTCCACGCAGCGGATGGTCAAACACCTTCTTCATTTCTGTGACAAACAGTGGATATGACTTGCAGCATTCAGATTGCCCCTCCCACATTGAAGCTCCCCAATCTCTCGCTCGACCACTCAACAAGCTTAACAAAGAAGCAATCTTTGATCTCTCAGGAGTATGATAGAGGCTGTAATTAAAAAACTAACGATACTTGAGTCAAAAATGCTTTACATGTCCCCAAATCCCCAGAATATCATTCAGGGGTTGGAACAAAGGGTTCTTGAACGGAGACAGTATTAATTGTCGGTACAGGGTTGGGAGCTGCACAAGCAGAACTAGCCGGAGCCTGAGCTCCACTAGGGGAAGAACCCAGCTGAGCAATGAACTCAGAAAATTTGCTAGTTAGCAGAGACATTTGATTAAACAGAGCATTATTGCTATCTGAGACAGCCTTCAAAAACTCATCATGCCAACTCAATCTAGAGTTATGGCGCTCCATTAAATTACGAACCGTTTGGTCTGCGTCGGTCATGTTGTCTGCTGAGCTAATATTGGCCGGATCGTAATGTCACGATTTAACACACAAAGGCTCAAGTGCAGACAGATGACTCGACCACCAAACAATTGAAAATCAATGAGAATATTTATTCACAACTACAAACACTAATTGTGAAACCCAGTAACTAACAAGGCAGCAAAACTACCATTAACAAATACTTACAATAAGGAATTTAATCAAAACGTCCTCTAGAGGACGACGAACTAGAATTACAAATTATGAACAAACTTACCGCAACGAATCAAAGGCTAGAACTAGTGATGGGCAGATGAAGCCTCATGAAGCCTTGAAGCGTTCCACCTAATTGGTTCAAAAAAAGGTTCATTTCTCGAGGCTTCATGTGCACACAAGCCCCCCTACTGGTCAAAAAGTTTATTGTCATTTCAACTACTTGTGATGGCCTCTTGGCTGTCTTGCAACAGTGTCAGCATGGGAATAATCAGTGCCAAGGACAGAAATAAAAACACCACCTTAATTTAATTTTGTGTGGTTGGTTCATTCATTCATCTAATCTGTTTTGATTAACTTCTGGATAATGATAATAGGTGTCTGTAAATGTTTAAAAAAAAAAAAAAACAAACAAAAAAAACTTGCCAGTGTGATTTCAGTCAATGTTTAAATAAATCTAATAGGACATGAGATATTTATGTTCATACTATTGCAGTGTTTTTAAAAGATGGGACAATGATTGTGCTTGTGAATATTGGGGAGATAGTGGCTTTATTCATTTTTATTCAGAAACAATATTTTTTCCACTGTGTACTAACGCGCAAATTTTTCGGGGCTCCATTGCGCTTTATATGATCATAAATCGCGCCAATATTGGAACCACTTCCTGAACCAGCGAGGCTTCAGACGTCATCAGTGACGTCACTCGCCCATAACGAAGCAAGCCTCGATACGCGCTTCATAAAAGACTTTCTGGATTTCTCGACACACGCTCCGAAGCCTCGGCACAGTACGTCCCATCACTAGCTAGAACTACTAATTGAGTAGATGAGAGATTGGCAAAACAACAATACTGGGTGCAAAGATTGGGGAGCCAGAGGAGACGGAGGTGGACCAGATGGCTTCAACAGAAGGACACAGAGGATATGGAGAGCTGGAGCCAGTAGAATCCAACAGTGAGGAGGGAATGAGTGGTGGATCTTCGAAGGCAGCGAGCGTGGCGAAAACTGGAGCACAGAAAAGTAGAGTTAGGAGCGGAATCAAAACAATGAGCAGAGTATACAACCGAACACAAACTAACTTGGGTTATACTACGATCCGGCGTCGACTTGTGGCTTGCTGGCATCTTATATGGTGACTGCAGGACTGATGAGTAGAAGGCAAGCCACACCTCGCCGCAGCTGGAGCAATCGGCTGATTGCCAACTCAGAGCACCTGGTCCCCCGTCACTCTGACAAATTGCAAAAACCCAGAAGAAACACAAAAATTGCTCCACTAGGTGGAGCCAAAGGCGGAGGTCATGTCATGTTCAGGTTATGGCAGTAATGAGTCAAGAACAGAGCACAAAGTAAAACAATATTATACATTATAGACATGTACAGAGTACACGTATCCTATCACACACAGATCACATGTATACTACTACTACTACCACTATGTTATTCCTAACAGGTAAATATACTCTGGATGTACTTTAACAGATATATGCAGAATATATTTACCTGTTAGGTTAGGATTAACGTAGTGGTAGTATACATGTAGTCTGTGTGCGATAGGATACATGTGTACTCATGTACCTAACTCTGCTAACAGACTGTTTCCCTTCAGGAGGTTGTGCAGCATCAGAACCAGAACCAGGACCTCTAAAGTGGTTCTGCATCTCACTGAACAACAGCTTCTTCTGTTATTCTATTATTATTACTATTAGTGGTAGTGGTATTCTGTGTCAGAAATTAAACTTTGACATTTGTTTTATACTTTATTTGTAATTCATTATTAAACAGATGAACTCATGTGTAATATTGTTCCATTTTGTGCTCTGTTCTTGATTCATTACCGCCATAACCTGAAGAAGAACCTGAGAACCTGGTTTTGTCAGTCCTGTAGAACATGTGATGGTTCTGTGTTTCAGCTGATGGATCCATCTGATGATCTTCATGTTATGTTGTGTTTTACTGAGATGCTCTCACATGTGTAGTTCACACGTCATCAAATAAACCAACAGAAACAATAGATCTGCAAAGAAAGTGTCTTATTTATTCATATATATACACACACAAATGCAATCTGACAAAATAACTATATACAAAATAAACAAAAAGTCATTTATTTATTCCCCTTGTCCTCTTGTGGCCTCCTCATATTTTGCCGCCACTCCTCCACAGTCATTCCGCCGACAGCTGCACAGTACGACAAACCTGCGATGCGAGTGTGGCCAGTGTCAATGCGTTTGGGCTGGCCACACTTGCTGCAAGTGTACTGTGCAGTCTGCCAGCGGGCTTTGGTCCCTGGTGGTTGGTGGCCTCCTGCAGCAGCAGCAGCCTCGGCTGCCTTCCTGTTCTTGTAGGCAGTTGTCCTGGGTATCCGGTCCACTCCAGGAAGAGGAGGAGTAGGAGGAAGGGGGGGCTGGCAGACCCCTGCCTGATGGTCCTGGCTGCTCCTCTACAACAGGGTAGAGGAAGGGCTGTCCTTGTCCCACCTGCACCAAGGACAGCTCTTTCACAGGAGGCAGAGGCTGCTGTGCCACAGCTGGAGCAGGGATGATGCCGGTTCCCCACTCCAGGACAGACCTCTGCAGGGCCCGAGTTCAGTCCGAGAAGGCAGCTGGAAGACAGTGGTGGACAAGATGGTGTTAATAAACAGGACTGCAGTGGAGGGTGGTGGAGGAACTGTTGTTTGAATGAGTCTTACCATTGGAGACTCTCCTTCCCAGGACAGGAGGTGTTCTTCCCCTTTGCTGCCTTGAACCGCCCCATGGGCTGCCTCTCCTGGTGTCTGGCAGGGTAGACAACTCTGTTTGACGCACTCTGGCAGTCGTTGCCCTAGTGCAATGTCCACCCTGCATTCAGAGAGCCCCTGAAGGCTCCGGACCTCCACCAGGGCCTGGGCCAGCTTCAGGACATGTTGATATCCTGGCTGACCATCAGGACCCTGAATTTACTCCTGGAGAACCACAGAAGAAGAAAGGAGAGTGCAAAACGCTATAAAAAGTTGTGTGTGTTTTTGTGGTGCTTTTTCTTGTGACAAATGAAAGATTGTGATTTCTCTGCTGTAACATTATTTGTACTGTAGTAGCACTTTGTAGTTACCTCAGAGTCAGAGGAAATGTGGGCAGCCGGAGTTGGCTCTTCAGGGGCCTCAGGAGGGGCATCCTGGTCAGGGGCAGCCGGACTGGATGGCTCAGACTTGGATGCGTCAGCTGGATCACCTGACTGGCCTGCTGCCGCTGTGCTGCTGGATGTGAGCTCTGGCTCCAAGACCGTGGGGTCCCTGGCGTCTTCTACAAACCCCTCATCCACCTCCTCCAGCACCTGGATGGCAGCAGCCTCGTCCGGAGAGTCAGGGTCCAGGCTGACATCCTCAAGCACACTGCCTGTCTGATGGTACAGGTACTCCACCCCGATGAGCTCACCTGAGACAAAGCAGCAGGAGGACCTGTCTTAAGCTCACTGTTCTAACAGCTCACACAATAAAGAGTGTTTTCATATCATCTACCTGTGTACGCAGCAGGCTTGGTGAAGTCCTTAACCATCTGAAGGCCAAGCACCCGTTGGCTCTTCTGGTTAAGGATGTGCTTGAGGTGGCCACTGTAGGAGCGCAGAGACGCCATTTCATCCTCAGCTGCAACCGGTGGTGCAGCTGCTGCTGCCCTGTCCTCATTCCACCTCACCAGTCCATCAACCAGGAACACCTGGCAGTACTTGGCGTACCTGTTGTACCTGAGGAAGCACATTTTAAATAAAACATTAAATCTACATTAGTAGTAAATTTGAATTTAAACATTCATTGTATCACAGGCTGAGAGACACAAGGTACCTGGGATGAACTGGTTGAGGTGGAAGGACTCCAGGGACGTGGAGCCCCTGGCGCAGCGATAAACCGGCAGGCCGACCCCACCCTTTCTCAGCCTGCCGGTCTGGGTGTACAGCTGCACGCCCGGTGGGTCCTGAATGCAGCTGAGGTGGCATCTCTGCGTCGTCCAGATGTCCTGGATGTGGAGAGCGTCGAGCAACGGTACGTCCAGGGTGTCGCGTCCTGCCGGACCACTAAAGGTGTCCAGGAAGTCTTGGATGAGGAGTGCTGATTCCTCGGCCCCACGTGTGCAACGTCAACAGTGGAGCCTCCACTCCTCCTTGGAGATCCTCCAGATCACCTCGGTATCCATCAGGCCGACCATCCCGTGCTTCCCCTCCAGCTCAGACCACTTGGCCTCAGTGAGACGGCGGGCATCTCCAGGGTGAACCTCGAAGATACAGTGAGACAGCAGCTTCATGAAAGTGGGGTACAGCTGGTGACTCTCGGTGGTGACACCTGACGCGAAGCGACGCATCAGGTGCCAGATGTCGAGTCGGACCAGCAGCTGTCCCCACTCCTGAGAAATGGATTTAAAATATGTAAATAAAATTGTTTTAGTCATCTGTGTGGTTGTTGGAAGTTAAATAGTTGTTTTATGTTGTAATATTTTACTGTCAGTGGTCACATAATCTCAGGCTCATACCGGAAATAAGGCAGCTTTCTTTGACATGCCATCTCGGTTGCAGCAGTCATGGTCCATGTATATCAGCTGGGAGGGAGGTACCCCAGCGTGTTGGTACCGCCTCATTAATCCAGCCGCCATGCTGGACAGACCCTCAGAGCCCTCGGAGCAGGTGAGGACACTGATGAGGACTTGTCCATACTCTTTGCCGACATTGGTGACCCAGGTGGCAGTGTTCAAAGTGGAACCTGCGAGCTTCTTTGTCACCTGGACGAACAGACAGACAGGTATCATTGTGAGACAGACAACTGTGTTGCAAAAGCGGCTGTGGGATGTTTTAAATTGATGTATTTTCTTCACCTTCTTTGTTGAATTCATCTTGAGGATGGATCCAAAGTTGGATGTGATTCTGGTCCTGTACTCGTCCAGCCGCGTCAGCACGTCATAGCCGTACACCGTCAGCAGCCACACGGGTGTCTCACAGAGCACAAGACCAAGACCTGTTTCTTCTTCTTCATTAGGTTGGGGGAGTGGTGATGTGCTCACTGCATTGTCTCCTCCTCCTCCTCGTCTTCTTCTTCTTCTTTTGGTTTGTGAGTGGTGATGTGCTCACTGTGTCGTCTCCTCCTCCTCCTTGTCTTCTTCTACTTCTTTTGGTTTGCGGAGTGGTGATGTGCTCACAGCGTCCTCGTCTTCTTCTTCTTCTTTAGGTCTGGGGAGTGGCGATGTGCTCACTACGTCGTCTCCTCCTCCTCCTTGTCTTCTTCTTTTTCTTAAGTTTTGGGGAATGGTGATGTGCTCACTGCGTTGTCTCCTCCTACTTCTACTTCTTTAGGTCGAGGGAGTGGTGATGTGCTCACTGCGTCGTCTCCTCCGCCTCCTTGTCTTCTTCTTCTTCTTGTTCTTCATCTTCTTTAGGTTTGGGGAGTGGTGATGCGCTCACTGTGTCATCTCCTCCTCCTCCTTGTCTTCTTCTTTAGGTTTGGGGAGTGGTGATGTGCTCACTGCGTCGTCTCCTCCTCCTCGTTGTCTTCTTCTACTTCTTTTGGTTTGGGGAGTGGTGATGTGCTCACTGCATTGTCTCCTCCTCCTC
>NW_007579865.1:0-35603 GCF_000690725.1 Stegastes partitus
AACCCCTCTTCTCATAAGGGCCTGAGGTCTCCATTTTTGACCTAACCTGAAAATACACAAGCATAAGCAAACTATTAGTCACTGATTATGTCCATGTTATCAACATAAAATCAGCTTTCAACTGTTTTAGTTTTCACACATCGTCCCATAGTTTGAATGTAAGAAACTTTTCTAAGCAGGTATCTGACCCGAACACAGAACTGACAGCAAGTTTGAGTTGTTAACTTTATATTAAAAACACAATTTCAACATGTTTATATCCTGAAATGCTCCACACACAACATTGAAATGTGCTCATTTGCTTGATTAATATGGTATCAAGTAGAGATATCACAGAACCACAAGCTTGGTTGTTAGTCGTGTTGCCACTGACAACCAAGTTTGTGGTTGTGAGTTTGTGATGTTATATCGCTAATTCTGGATGCGACTCTGCCCTTTTTTTTTTTAAAAATGTAAGTGATTTGTCATGCTGTTTTCAGATACACTGTTGATTCTGCTCTACTGCTGGTGTTAGAAGGAAGTCAGCAAGTCTGTCAGAAAGCCACAGTATCCTGTTACTGCTTCAGCACAGTGGCATGTGACCTGACTGGCATTTATTGTACTTGTAGCACTTTTGATGCTGATGAAAACCTTTTACAACTCAGCAGTTTCACTCACTGAAGCAACAGTCAGCTGAAATACTTAGAGTCTGCTGCCGTATGTTGTCTTCTTATAATAGTAAAAAAACATTGCGAGTGGACTAATTTGTGTATTCAGTTTACTTTAAAACTGTTGAATCCAAACATTTATTATCTATTCGCAGCAACTGCCAACAGTTTTATATGCATGACAAATAAACTTGAACTAATGAAATACATAACGTCCCACAGTGGTAAGCTGACAAATGACATGTGTTGCATACATCTTTGTGTGTTGAAAACATCCTGGATTCTGTTCCATGATCTCTATTAGAAAACAAACATGTATATTATATTATTATTCTACAAGCAACCAACCATTTGCAACCACACTCGGGTGACAAAATCAATCTGAAGACCTTAAAAAGAAACGGAATTGACAAAGCCTGCCTTTGTATTCTCGCTTTGACACACTAAGAGTGGTGCTGCTGGTGGCATCGCGGTTGGTGCAATGCGCTTGTTCTAGCTGTGAGCCATATTTCAGTTTTGTGACTGCAGTATCATCTTTGATTTTATTGGATTGATGATCGAGGCCAGTTTAATCTGCTAATGGAAGGCTGATATTGTTAAAGGACAGACGAGAGAAGAGCAACATGAACTGGAGAGCAGCCAGGAGGCGCCGGTGCAGGACGGGTTCATCACAGTCACTTCGGTTTCATTTGTAGAGGCTTTAGAGCTCTCTGCAGAGTTTCGTCTGATGCATTGTTTTTGTCTGTAGAAAACAAAAACTGAGCTCCATTAAAAGACCAGATGGGATCCGACTGAACTGCTTTGGAGCCTGTACATTTAAGAGCATCTCCTATTCACAGTGGAAAAAATGCTCAGACAACATTGTTATCAACTCACGCCCTGACTGTTTTTATTTTTCAGCTGGCCCACATGATCCTGCCCGAGGATGAAAACTTCCTGTTAGTTTTTCGCAGAGAAGCTCCTCTGGACAACAGTGTTGATTTCATGAAGGTAAAGTCACACAATGCACGAAACAGAATTAGGAAATCATGAAACAAGTTGCATCCACTGATAATTGTAAGTGTTAGGACAGATGAGAGGTCAGGAATGATTAAACAGAAGCACTGAAACTACACAGGTGTCCTGACTGTACACTTGGAGTCAATCATTCTTTGATTCAAGGTGTATAATCTGAAGTTGGAGGAGGATCAAGAGGTGAATTCAAAGGTGCAACAAGTGAACGTTTTCCTGCTTAAAACTGTAAAACCAGACTGACCAGAAAACGGTCAACAGTACAGAGTGGAAAATATCTATGACTTGCACAAGCAAAGTATGAGGAAGTCTTTTAACAAGAGTCATCCACAAAGAGTTGAACACAGTGCCGTTGTTCTTTTTTAGCTTTGACAACAGCTTTTCTTCTTTTTTTTTTAACTGTCTAAACTGAATCTGCACTTGCGAAAATAGAAATTTTCCAACCATCAGTCCAACATTCGGCGATAGTCCAAATATTCAAAGGGGAGGTTCACGGATATTTAGTATTGTGAACACATCTGCACAAATTTTCCAAAACTGACTGCCTTCATTTCCTATTCTGGCGTAGCAAGCTCAGCATTTGGATAACTGTCACACTTAAACGTGGGCTTTTCTAAATACTTTAAGGCTGCTGACGGTAAATGAATCACTTCTGTTGGCATGAACTTGACAGTGGCTGCAGCTAATTAACCTCTCACACACTACAGCTGCCAGCTCCTGTTAGCTTTGAATTGCACTTTACAAGATTATTTACCAAGTTGAATCCCCAGTGAGGCACAACATTAAATTAGCAAAACAGAATGGGGGGGGAAAAAAAAGAATATATATGTATTCAAGCAGTGGCCCAACCTCTTGTATTTAATGCAGATTGCACCAACAAACTGCATTTTCTTGTAAATATTCTATGAACAACAGAATGTTAATACTAAGTATGATGATTTCACACAACAACCACCACCACCATCAGACCCACCCCTGTACATCGCATGTATGTCCTAATTTGCCCTCTTCACTCTGCTGCAGATTTGGAGGAAGTACGATGTCGACTGCAGCGGCTACATCTCGGCTCAGGAGCTCAAGGTCTGGCCGTCATTACACAACAGAACCAAACCTGAACACCTCTTTTCCTCTGTGGTGGCAGAAAACAACCTCACTGTTTCCTGTTGTGTCATCAAGATCTTTGTCTCATTCAGCTTCTGACACAATGCTTTTTGTTTAAAATACAGTTTCATTGTAGATTCTTGGTCAGATTTATGAACTACTGTGGTGAGTTTAGCATTAAAACACCACAACGAGCAGGAGAAAGATTCTTCTGTTGACATGCAGGTGTTTAAAATAACGTCTAATGGATGCTATGAATATAAATGCAGCTCTTTCTTGCATTTTAATTGATTATTGCATTTTATTGCCCCATTCAGTTCTTCTTAAATCTCTTTCTCACTTCACAAATTGCTAAAATGAAGCTTCCATCACGTTTGTAGAGTTTGTGAACTGTGGACTTGACTGTGTTGCTTTCTGATTCTGTGACAAACCATCTCAGGCCTTCCTGAAAGACTTGTTCCAGCAGCACCACAAGGAAGTGCCATCCGATAAGCTGGACGACTACACCGACACAATGGTAGTAACACAACTCACACACACTTCATTGCAAAACTCAAGTATAACTTCCTTGGTGCGGTCAAGGAAGATTTTCTGGAATCTACATAAAGAATGTCTGTGTTCATGCACAGCTAGTGCTGCTTTTAAACAGCTGGAGGCAGCGTTTTAACTCGGCTATGTTCAGTCAGGTTTCCTCGTTGACCTGTTTGTTCAATGAATGTTCCACCATTAACTCTAACTGTTAGAGTCTAACTGCTCCTCTGTGGCGGTACATTTACTACATACAGTGGTTGTATGGAGTTGATTTTAGATACTGTATATTTTAGATTATACCGAGCTGGTCAAGAGTCAAATCTTTTCTAGTGTGTGCTGTACACTAACTGTAAGGGGGAAAATCATGCAACAGTTGTCCTCAAAACATCATTTTTGGCAAGTTTATTTTAATGAGTACAAGCTGTAGAAAGCTAAGAATAATCCATTTGCTGCAATAAACAGCTTTTACCAAACTACTGCCAAATGAAAATGTGGTTCTCAATGAGAAGCTATTTTCAGAAGAGATTTTACACTTGTGACATCTTGTGATTTGATAATAATAATAATAATAATAACAATAACTGTATTTATATAGCAGCTTTTAATAACAGAGTTTACAAAGAGCTTTACAGACAACCAAAAGAAAAGAAGGATCCTAGAAGGAAGAAGGAAATAGTTACACATGGTAAAAGACTTTCAGAGGGAATCAGTACAATAACACCAGATAAGTAATAAATGAACCAAAAATGCCACAACCAATAAAATAAAATACAAGGTTAAAGCCTTCAAGGCTAGTAATAATAATAAATAATAATAAGTAGCAATAATTAAAGTAAATAAGAAAAAATACATGAGTAAATAAGTAAAGGGTAAAATAAAATGAACAAATAATTTTAAAAACTGCTAAATATATATCTTTTGATTTAATAAACTACATTATTTTGTGTGCAGCTGTCACAAAACACAGGTCAAAGAAAGAGGAAAATATATTTAATATTCTTAATTTTTCACCTTCTTGAGTTGTTTTTCTAGAAACTCCATCTCAGGCCAGATTTTCATGCAATTTTTTTAGATTTCAGTACATTTCATATTTACTATGTGCTCAAAAGTAAGAGAATGATGAGTCGAGGTGGTGTTAAGAAACAACTAGCAATAGGAAGTTTTTCATGCTTTCATAATATAGTTTATTTCTCTTGCAGATGAAAATCTTTGACAAAAACAAGGATGGACGTCTGGATCTGAACGATTTGGCCAGGTATGCAACGCAATGATATGAAAGTTTACATATTACATTTTTAGATTACATTATCTCAACATGAACTGAATGGATTTTTTTTATTGTGGGTTATATGGAGGCTTGTCCAAAGTGTTTTAAATTCTCAGATCAATGTAATTAATCAATGTTTGATAATTAATGCATCAAAGAATTCTACAAGAAAAAAAAAGACCAAAAGGGGTTGGTAACTGCCCAATAAGAGATGTTTTGTCTGTAATAACTAAATTATTGTGTATTAATATTAAAATCTGCATTTATTTTGAAGGATCTTGGCTTTACAAGAGAATTTTCTGCTACAGTTCCAGATGGATGTAAGTGTGTTTATTTGTCTCTTTTATGACATTTTTAACAACTAATTAGTGTCAGATGGGGAAAAAAAGGTGTAAATCTGTAGGTATATTTATCTCGTTTCTCTCCTGATTTATAACAACGTCTCTTACTGTATTCAAGGCCTGCAGCAAAGAAGAGAGGAAGAGAGACTTTGAGAAGATCTTTGACCATTACGATGTTGTGAGTACAGGAATAAGACAAATGATTACTGACATTTCACAATTTCATCGTACTGAACCTGATTACTGCCCGTGTTGTGCAGAAAAATACGTGAAAGTGAGTTTATTGTGGCTGAGATATTTCCAGGGTCATTTCTTGTGCACAGTTGATCTGTACCTGCCTGTTGACCTTTTGCATCATTGCAATAACAGCAAATCCATTGTTTTGCGATCATGTTTCATACAAATTGGGATTTAATGTAATGTCTGCTCCGTTTTGGAGACAACACAGACATTCGCTTCTTTTCAAAACCTGATTACTCTCTGGTGCACAGAGAAACAACTTGTCATTGAAAAATCCTGCTGGTATTTGGGAGGTCTGCGTTTGGGAATATTAGGAACTTATTCAACAGAGTGAAATTTGATCTGTCTTCATAACATCATGACTTTGGTATGTGCAAATATTAAACGAAAATAGTTACAAAGCTCTTTGAACATATTGTATAGATGGTAGCATGTCTAGATATCATGACATCGTCTCCATTGTGCTTCTCTAAAGTTCATGTCAGTCGTCCCTGTTTACATCAGTGTAGTTGCCCCCTCGCCAGAGGTCTCATCGAAGTGTGAATAGTCTCTAGCTCGAGTGCTAAGATCTAACAATTTGATGGTTTACAGGTGAACTAGGAGTGGCCTCTCCAAGGCACAATTAGATTTTTGGGTAAACCGCTGCAAAAATAGCTCTGCTACAGGTCAAAGGTCACTTTCTCTTGGGGCGGCTGTGGCTCAGGTGGTAGAGCGAGTCGGTCAATGATCGGAAGGTCGGCGGTTTGATTCCGCCCTGTAACCTGTGTCATGATCGTTGTGTCCTTGGGCAACACACTTCCCCCACCTTGCCTGGTGTGAATGCTGATGAATTTTGTTGGAGGGGCAGAATGGCAGCCACGCTTCTATCAGTCTGCCCCAGGGCGGCTGTGGCTACAATCGTAGCTTGCCACCACCAGAATGAATGTATGTGAATGAATAGTTGACAGTATAAAGTGTCTTTGAGTGCCGAGAAAAGCGCCAAGTAAATCTGATCAATTATTAATTAATTATTATTTTTCAAAAATGCTGTACAGCTTTAAATGGGCGGTGCAGATTTGCGACCACGTTGAGGTTTTCCGTTGGTGGAGTTACCATTTGACCTTGGACGATATTTTAAGGTCAAGAAATGTTGATATTGCCTTTATTTTGGGAATAACATGCAATGTATACATGGACAGTACCCATTTCACCTTAGACAACCAGCCAACCATAACTAATGAAAGAAAACACCTATGTTGTAGAAACTTGCAGTAAAGAATGGTTTACTGCAGCTCAGTGCAATCGTGGACGGCAGAGGCAGTTATGGCCCTCTACTCAGGGCAATCTACTTTTTAGATGTTTTGATGGCAATTTTGTGTTCCTAGGGAAAATAAAAAATATTTCTTTTTTGTTATTATTATCATGTTTCCTTCAGTCCACTTTTGCAGATTGAAAAGCAGCAATATTAAATATCATAATGTGTGCTGTAACATCTGTAATGGCTGATTTTACATTCAGATTTTTTGGAATTTAAAAATGAATGGAATTATATTGGAGAACAACTTTAAAAGCTCACCTCTCTGACATAAGCACATCTACAGACTCAGTTCAAAACTTACTCCCAAGGCTTCTCTATCTCAGCTTTTTGGAGATTTTATCAGAGTCACATGGGTCAGTGTTTTTTTTTTGTTTTTTTTTGAGACCACAGGAACATTTACGTCCTTTTCAAGACTGCAGTAATTTGTCCTCGTAAGCAGTGAATCAGCAATAAAATGTAGCTACAAGGGTCTTCTTTCTCACACTTTTATGTTTGTGATTTAAGCCTGAACTGATAGAAAACTCTCTGTCTTGCTGACTGCAATAGAAACTGCAGGCAGACTTTCTCCTTTAGCCTCTCAATTCTTCAACTTGCTATATCTTCCCTAATGTTTAAAGCGTGGATGGAGGACGCAGGAGGTTGTGGGTTCAAATCCAGGCGTGGACAAAAGTAGAGTTTGAACACAACTTTTAGAAAATGGTGTTTGTGCTAAATGAGGGGGAAATGCAGGATTGTAGTTCCTACTGACGTTTGCAGTCATGATGTAAGTGTCTGCATCACTGTAGACAGATACTACAACAGTATTCCATGGAGTTGGAGCCAAAGACAATAAAATATACAGAAATCAAAGCAGAATGCAGGACGTGTCACTATTAGAAAGGGTATCCATAGAGTAGGAAATACAAAAAAATACTCAGATTTGGCTTGGGACAAAGAACAAAGAGGATCAATAGACTGTTTCAGTTTTCTAATTGTCTTATCACCAGGACAGGAGAGTTATTCAATATATTGTACCACTGAATGGAGCTTTTGAGCCCAAGCAATAATCACCTCCACTTATACTCTTTGCCGATTGATAATATTCTCAAATTTGCATACTGTGTGCTGTGAACAAGAGGTCTGAGTACAGCGGCAGTGAATCCAATTAGGTCCTGTTATCTCTGTAATGAAATATAACGTAATAAGCAGCCGTCATGTAGTCGAGTCACACTTCAGGGTGACGAATTAGCTGTTATTCTGATTAATCATGCGGCTCTGGAGGTGTCAGGACCCACTGATAAGCTTCTCCTATTCTGTACAATCAGTTTTATGATCTTCTCAATAAGAAATATGAACAGATGAAAACCTTTTCTTCTGCCCCCCACTCAACTTTAATGTTCTGATGTGAACTAAGACAAGCACCAGTGTAGATATTAGTGTAACTTTGACACATCTATGTTTATAGTACAGTGTTACAGTTTGTGTTGTGATTAAAGTCTCAGCAAAATTTCAACATTTGATGGATTTGTTTTCACGTCGCTCTCTGGCTGCATTTACCAGAAGTTCAACTAGGAGCACAGCAAGAAGCTTTTTGTCACGCTTCGTAAATTCTGTGTTAATAACACATATTCACACATCATCTGTTGATCTTACAGAATGTGAAATATGTGAAAAGTTACTGATTTTAACATTTAAAGTGAATTTGCCCCGTGGCTAAACACCTCATTTTGCCTTTTTTTTTTTTTTTGTATGTGTATCTGCAGTAAGATTTTCAGACCTAAGTATTATATTTTTCTAGAAATGTGACACAGTTTGTAACCTGTAGGTTGATATTTCAAACAAACGTGAGCTACTTCTGTAAATTATTGTCAGTCAGGTTTTAGCAGCTAGAAAAATGTGAATATATTTTAACATTTAACACCAACAGAAAAGTGTCCAATATGTGGGATTGTTGGATCGAACTGCAACTGTAGATGGATGCTGAAATTTAAACTTCACAAAGAAAATTTAGAAAGGTGTTTGTTTCCCACTATTCTGAGGAGTTTTTAGTACTTTTTTTTTCCTGTCTGAAGTTTTACTGCTTTCTGATTGTGTATTTGAACTGTGTGAGAATAGTGAGTATCAACATAACAGAAAGTGCCCATTATCACAAAATGATGATAATAAGAAAACCAGATAAATAACTGATTGGATAATAAGAGTGGGATGTAAATCACAGGAACTAATCAGTGCTCTTTCCTCATGTCTCTTTTCTTTGTCTGTCTTTTTTTTTTTCTTGTTCAGAGTAAAACAGGAGCTCTGGAGGGTCCTGAGGTGGATGGTTTTGTCAAAGACATGATGGGGCTGGTCAGGGTAAGAGTCTCTGTGTGTTGTCCTTCTTATGTTTTGTAACGAACATGCGTTACGACAGGCAGACAAGTGTTTTTTCTTACTTACTTAATTTACTTCCAAAATAGTGTTATGAAGTGGGACAATACGACTACTACATCTGTTACGCTGCTACTTTCTCAACAAAAAGGAAAAAGGGGTCAGCGGCAAACCACAGTAATTTCAGTGGTTTAGTCGGGTGGCTGTGCACCGCCACATAGTAGCATTTAGTAATGCATGAGCTATTCAAAGAACATCAGTCTACTAAAGCATGCAAGGTGTTTCAGGAACATCTGTAAATTGTAGCATCAGAAAAACAACCTGAACTACAAGTCAGTAGAGTCAGAAGTGATAGGGAAAAAAAAAAGCCAAAGAAAACCTTCCCTTTACTAATCTGTTAATGTACAAAACGGTTATCTGCACCTTCCTGTTCGCAATCACTGAGATGGATCTGTTAAGAACTTACTAATGTGTGTGGGAACTGAACAAAAAGGGAAATATTTTGGGTGCACTTAAAAGTATGTTCTGGTGCATCTAAATGAAAAGTTAGACGCACCAGTGCAACCGATATAAAAACTTAGTTTGGTTCTCGTAGAAAAAAACAAAACACGTCAAAAAATGCAATGTTGAGGATTCTGCATTGAAATTAAACTACTGTACTGGCATGTCCAAAAAAAAAAAAAAGAACAATTGATCAATTTTCATATGAAGCATTTTGGAATTATTTTTCTTAAATCAAGTCCAGAGAAAATAATTTAAAAAATGCAGGAATGCACTGATGCAGCTACTTTGCTCAGTGTTACAATCTGATTGGCTGCATGTCATGAATAAAAATGTATTAACACTGAAAGAAAAATGTCAAAAATGTTCTTTTTTTAATAATATGTCAAACAAGCAAATGCATATTGGTCCCAAATATCAGTTATCAGCTTCATTGATCAGCATTAATCAGTATCAGCCCTTAAAATATGAAACACATTGGTGGAGCAGCAACATTTACATTCAGTCATCTCAAATTTATGAATGATGAATTCTGGGCACGACATGACAACATGTCTGTGTTAAGGAACCAAAATCCAACAGAATTCATTTAATAGAAAATGGTTTCTATGGCCTCAGTGTTAATATTTCTGAGCTAGTGGGTGTAATACTCTGACCTATGTGGGCAAACTGTGGCCTTCTGTTGATATCCAAACTGCTGGGTGACGCTCATTAATTATCCCACAAACTGATGCTTAACAGATGGAAACAACTTCCTTAAAGGCTTAAAAGCATCTGTGCTGTTTGCATGCTGCTCACACCACATTTCCAGCTAAATGACTTTTCCATCTGCAGCCCAACATCACAGGTCCTGATCTGGACCAACTGAGAGTTGTTCTGCTGCGCCACTGCGACGTCAACAAGGATGGAAAGATCCAGAAGAACGAGTTGGCTCTGTGTCTGGGAGTTAAACCCAAACCTTAGATCTGTATTAATGTATCCTGAGACACTGGCTCGGTGTGTATTGTACAGTGAAATATGCTAGAATGTTCTGATCCAGATCAGTCTGATTACGGGGTTATTTAAGGTCAATATTCATAAAGTTTGTCTGGACCCTGAATAAGTTAAAACCGCAGTTTGACACTATGTGATTAAAGATATTAAATGACCTGATATCATAGTTTCTCGTGCATGTTTAAGGACCAAAAGAAAACAATGAGATGTGTGTGTGTTTGTTTGTTTGTTTAAATGGCTGTGCTGTGGGAAGTCTGGTATATTAGTCAGTGTGCTGTTCAGAAAAACTAGAAGTAGCTTTTAAAAACAGCATGTTTTTATTGGCGGTAAAAGATTTTCTCAGAGCATACTGACTGCTACAAACATTTGGCCACTTGTATGTTTCTCTGCCTGAATAAAGGGTTAAGTGCAGGATGTTGCTTAATGTATTTTTAATATAATGATCAGTTGAGAAAACAATGATGGCGTATCGATGTTTTTTTTTTTTTTTCTAGTGTCATTCAGAAATCTTAAAATGTAAAGTCTTGAGAAGCTAGTGGAGAAGAAGTGGATGTTTACTGCATCGTCCATTACGCTGTAGACATTTAGAATATCTATAAATTTAAAATAATTCAAAAGGTAAAAGTTGGCAGCCTTTTGAATTTATCTGTTTCATCATATCATGTAGAACACTGACCAACATGTTTGGCAAAATGCAAATATAGAATTATAATCTTTAAGTTTTTTTGTTTTGTTTTAGCTTTTTTCTGGAGTCAGAGGCAGCAGGAGGACCAGCAGAATAACACAACAGGATTTTATCAGCTCAAAGGTACCACAGACTTAATTTAAGTGAACGATTTCTTGAAAAGCACTGCCCCTATTTATTTTTAATTTAAGGAAAAACAAACACAAAATATGTCAGTGGGGTGTTCGGACGCCACCCGAACAGCTACAGTTTATCTTAGCATCGATTCTCAAAGTCTCTAGAACTCTACAAGGCACAATGAAATACAACCCAACTGATTTTCAGAACAGAAAATGATGGTCATTGTTTATTAACTTTCTAGCACAATTCACATGAAGACACCACTTGACTCTGTGCCAGCGTCTTCTCAGCAGCGATACATTCTCTGCTACATGTGCTGCATACTGTGAACAATGGAGTCAGAGCCTGTTTTTCATTATGGTTGTATAGATACAGTTGAAACCAGAAGTTTACGTACGTTGTATAAGAAGACACATCACCCTTTTTTTTCACTGTCTGACATTAAATGTCACAAAATTTTATTCTGTTTTAGGTCAGCTAGGATTACCAAAATTATCATTATTATTAACTTTCTTCTAAGTCAGAAGTTGACATACATTTCCTTAGTATTTGGTATCATTGCCTTTAAACTGTATGACTTGGGTCAAACACTTTGGGTTTCTTTCCATAAACTTCTCACAATAGTTTGATAGAATTCTGGCCCATTCCTCCTGACAGAACTGGTTTGTTGGTCTACTTGCTCCACACACCTTTTCAGCTCTGCCCACAAATTTTCCACAGGATTGAGATCAGGGCTTTGTGATGGCCACTCCAAAACATTGACTTTGTTGTACTGAAGCCACTTTGTAACTAATCTGGCAGGATGCTTCTGGTCATTGACCATTTGGAAGACCCATTTGAGCCCAAGCTTTAACTTCCTGGCTAATGTCTTGAGATGTTGCTTCAATATTTCCACATAGTGTTCTTTCCTCATGATGCCATCTTTTTTGTGAAGTTCACTAGTCCCTCCTGCAGCAAAACACCCCCACAACATGATGCTGCCACCCCCGTACTTCACAGTTGGGATGATGTTCTGTAACAATGGTCATTATGGCCAAACAGTTCATTTTAGTCTCATCAGACCACAGGACGTGTCTCCAAAAATGACAGACTTTGTCCCTGTGTGTATTTGAAAACTGTAATCTGGCTTTTTTATGTTGCTTTTGGAGTAAAGTCTTCTTCCTCTCTGAGTATCCTTCCAGCCCATGTCAGTACAGGACTGGTTTCACTGTGGATAATGACGCTCTCTGATCAGCTTCAGCAGCATCTTCACAAGGTCTTTAGCTCTTTTTCTGGGGTTGATACGCACATTTTGCACCAAAACACTTCATGTCTGGGACACAGAACCCGTCTCCTTCCTGAGCAGTATGATGGCTGGACATTCACATGGTGTTTGCGTATAATTGTTTGAACAGGTGAACATGGAACCTTCAGGTATCTGGAAGTTGTACCCAAAGATGAACCAGACTTGTGGAGGTCCAGAACTCTCTTCCTGATATCTTGCCAGATTTCTGTAGATTTTCCATGTTGTCACAAAAGGAAGCAGTGTGTTTGAGGTGTACCTTAAAATACATCCACAGGTGTGTCTCCAATTAACTCAAATGTTGTCAGTGAACCTATTAAAGCTTCCAAAGTCATGACATCATCATCTGGGCTTTCCCAAATAGTTTGAAGGCTGAGTAATCTTGGTGTATGTAAACTTCTGACTTTGAAGAAAGTAATAAATAATTCTCAAAAAAAAAAAAAAAAAAAACTCATCGTTTTGGCATTTAGCAAACAGAAATAATTTTAGTAATCCTAACTGACCTTAAACATGATTTATTGTCAGACAGTGGGAAATAAAGGTTTATATTTTCTGTACTTCTTGCAGTAAACTGTAAAAATGATGCCACAGTAAGTAAAAATGTAACTGGAGGGTAAAAAAATACATCCAGAAAGTGTTTGGTGTTCTGAGGGCTAATTTGTCAGCCGTCTATACATAATATTATTTAGAGAAACAGAAGTCAGCTCAGGCTTAAACATGAAATTGAACCGTTCCACCAGACACACTGTAACACAGGTCACAGTGACCAACCAGCTGACTGGGTGAGTCTTTGTTAAGTGTAAGCCTCAGAAGGAAAACCGAACGCTGTTAAGTACATGGAAAACCAAAACCCTCCGGCCTAATGGACCTAAAAGCTTTACTGAGGCTCAGATCGCTGAGTTTCCTGTGAGTCTCCACAGAGCTGTGATACGAGCGCTGATACCATCTCGGTGCATGTCAGTGTGTGTGTGTTCATTAAACAGACTGTAGGCTCCACTACAAATACAAAAGCAGACTTTACATAGTTTGTTCATGTACAGTTAACAGATCCACTTGTGTGAGTGTTTATTGTGCAGCACAGGACAAAGAGCTTCTAGAACTGTGTGTGTGTGAGCAGAGCATCTGCCACACAGCTGCTGCAGAACAAACAGTTTCCCTTTTCACCTGGAACGCATTTCAAGCAAACGCAAACATGTACTGGCTTAAAATGTTAAGTAACTTTGATAATATTCTTTTTTTAAACTTAGTTTTCTGGCCTTTGTGCAGTGAGAGAGAGAGAGAGACAGGAAAGTAGGGGAGAAGACATGTGAGAAAGGGCCATGAGCAGGATTCAAACTCATGACCTCCACATCGGGACTGTAGCCCTGCACATGGTGAGCTATAGCGGTGCCCCTTTTGATAATATTCTTAAAAAATAAGTTAAATTCTCTATAAGAAAAAGAATATATGTATATATTCTGCTCCAAGAAAGAAGTAATACATAAAGAGGAGGCCAAAGAGAAGATATCTTTATTTTTTTTTTTAAGTATTTCTGTTACAATTAAGGCCAAAATTATACATTTCTTTCATTGTTAAATAATCTGTCAACTATTTCCTCGATAAATCAAAACAACCGTTTGTCATAAAATGTCAGAAATGGTGAAAAATGTTGGTCAGTGTTTCCCTAAATGTCTGGTTTTGTCCAAAGATATTCGGTTTACTGTCACAGAGGAGGAACGAAAACAGTAAATATTCACATTTAGGAGGCTACAATCACAGACTTTTTAATTTCTGCTCTTAAATCAGATCGATTAAACAATTATGAAAATAGATGTCAGTTAAATGAATTGCTGACAATGAACTGATTAATCATTGCAGCTGTGGTTATGATCATAAAGCCAAAAGTTCTGTCAGTGTCTCTGTCAGCATTTAGAGAAAATTCCAAGCAAGCCCTGAGCAACAAACCTTTAAATGCACCATCTATCAGGAAAACAAACTGTCAGTTATTTTACCTGAAAACTGCTCACTGTATCACACCAGACGTTTGAACTTCAGTCCAGCAGCATTCTCTTCATCAGAGTTTAAATGTAAAGTATTAAAACAAACAAAAACTAGGATGAGACAAGCTGCTCCCAGTCATTTTTATGTTTTCCAGTTTTTGGAGTCGAACTTTTATTGGTTTATGAATTTCCTATTGAATTAAGCTCCAATTTAGACTGAATCTGGAAAATGTTGCTTTAATTTCCTTGTATCCTCTGAAGATGACAGAAATAAGACTCTTCTAGTCCTGCTTTGAAACAAATCAAACTCCTTCTAAAGCATCAGCTTGTTGCGATTATAATGTAGAAATGGACACCTCTGATTAGAAGTTAATTCAATAAAAATGACCATGATGGCATATAACAGATCATATCTATGTTATTTTCCCTTTTTAAATCATTTACAGTCTACAAAATTGTTTCCATTGATTCAGTAGGGATGCAGCCTCCACCTGAAACAGCTCTGCTCCTGAACGCATCATTAACCCGTTAATTCTGTAAGTAATGAACCACTCTGCTGCATTGGTTCACGCTGTTCCACTGCTGACACATTAACAAGCGCTTCACCTGCGGCTTTATGGCTCTCGCTCGTGGGAAAAGGTTAAGGAGGGAAGAAAAGGACAAAGTGTGTTTAACCAGACCTTAAACATTCGTTCAGTTGCAAAAGATTTTCAGGCTGTGATTCCGACCAGCCCAACAAAATGCCTAACTGGGTTTCTTTAAATCAACTCATCGAGACTGGAAAATACACGAAGACTTCTTTTAAAGACTGATAATGTTTCTGAGCCATGATAACAATGTGAATAATCGTCAGAAAAATCTGCATTGTGGTCTGATTTGAAGTCTTAAACTTGAGAATAAAAGCAACAAAAAAAGTTGCTAAGAATTGCCTCAGAGCCAGGAAGAGTTTAGGGTGAAAAAAAATTACACAATCAACCAAAATGTTATCACTGTTGTTAGACCCAGTTCTTTTGTTGAAACAGCTCTAAGGAATAGTCGGAGAGAAGTTCAGGTCTCAGGTTAAACAGTTTATTCAGGTCACAGGTAAAGTTTTTACAGCGCTGGATTCAGAGGGACAGAGAGGAATCTCATGTCCAGCTGACCTGAGTGTTTCGGTTCCAGGTTCCAGATATCTTCTTGGGCTGGGCCTGCCCCGAACATAGATAAGATTTAGTTGGCCAGTTACTGATGGTGTGGACAGGCATCCTTCTGTGCTCTGTCCACGTCCTTGATATTTGGTAAGCAATGTGTGCGGATGTTGTTGGTGCGGCGTGTAGCTAAAGCAACAATCGTGTCTAAGAGAAAAGAGGAGTTTCCGCTATCTCCAGGTGCGCAAACCAGTTCTCACTGGCCACATTATTTTCAAGGACATAAGCTCAGTACAAAATGCAAACTCAGAATACATAATAACTTGAAACTTAACTGATTATAAGAACCATAGGCTTCATGGAAAAATACAGACTCAGAACACATAATAGCTTGAATCATACTTAATTATAACACTGTTGCATTTTTTGTACAATTAACTGACTGTTCAGTCCATGCAGTAACATCCATTCATCCATCAGCTATATTCACTTTATGAAGAAGCAGAAAAATAGAAATACATGGTTAAAAAAATAAAATAAAATTTTAAAAAAGGCATACTGTCAAGATTTTGGAGACCCGAAAGAATGTCACCAATCATGTTTTCAGCGGCACTCGTGTCTTATTTAGAGGAAGCCCTTCTTCTTCTGTCCCTCTGTTCATTCACCTACACTTGCCTCTCTCCTTCCTTTTGCTAATTCACTCAAATTCTTGATTTTTACATGCAATTTTTGAATCTGTGTCTTCATGTAGTTTTACTATTTCATCTGCAGTTACTCTGCAACTTGTCATGGAACCTGAAACACACTCAGTCAATCCACCTCTCAGTTATAACAGATGATAAATGGACACAGGATTCTTGGCTAATACACTAAAACTAACCGAGCAAACAAGAAAATTCTCTACTTTTATTGGGACTCCTTTTGTACCCCGGTGTATCAGGTTGTGCTACATATTCTATATTCACGACATATTAGACTAATGTATATTGTAATATACTGATCTTATGGTCAGTAATAAACAGCTGACCTGTAGATCTAATACTGCTGTGTTTACTAGAAGTCTTTTCATTATTAACAGTACATCCGTTAAACTAATGAGTGTGTATATGTGTGGTTACTCAGCTTCATTTTCATTTCACATTGTACAGATGCTGCCCTCTTGTGGCCAATTGTGTTGCCGTCCTTAAATATAAAATCTTGGGTCAAACTTATGCATCAAAAATGCAGATAAAGCCAAACAAACAAAAACATCTGAGACTAATCCGTCTGTCTCCACTGCTGTGTTTATTATTATTATTATTATTATTAAGAAGAAGAAGGATGGGGCTGCAAGGTGGCGCAGTTGGTAGCACTGTTGCCTCGCAGCAAGAAGGTCACCGGTTTGCATCCCAGTGGGGGCACCGGGATCTTTCTGTGTGGAGTTTGCATGTTCTCCCCGTACAGTGTGGGTTCTCTCCGGGTTCTCTGGCTTCCTCCCACACAGTCCAAAAACATGTTGAGGTTAATTGGTGATTCTAAATTGTCCGTAGGTGTGAATGTGAGTGTGCTTGGTTGTCTGTCTCTAAGTGTGGCCCTGTGATAGACTGGTGACCTGTCCAGGGTGTCCCCTGCCTTCACCCTGAGTCAGCTGGGATAGATTCCAGCCCCCCCGTGACCCTAGTGAGGATTAAGTGGAGTATAGATAATTTGTGACTCCAAAATGCTGCTTCATTCACTGTCCTCCCCACAGGAGGGCGCTGTATCTCTGCACATGGCAATTTCGCAGCACATTTGTGTCACAGATGACCTAAAATGTATAATTTACACACATTTGCAGATGAGCTAATGGTGGCTGTGAAATGGGAGCATTAACTTCAGCCTGTGACTAAATACAGGCAGCTGATAACCAGAACAGGCTGCATGTTTCCGAAGGTGGTTTGTGTCAGCAGGCTTGTTTTTATTCTCCCTGAAACAGAAAACAGGCATTTTCCTACAATTCCTCTGAAGTCACTCCTTTAAGCGAGCAGCTGTGGAAAACAGCATGAAGCTGCATGCGTTTGCAGATGCTCAGCTGAGACCAATACGTAGTTAAATCTAGAAGGCCACAGCAGCGGGCTCCTCACAGGGACAGGCCACTGACCCCAGCTCCTATTTCACGCCTTTTCTCTCTTCTTCTTCTTTTCTTCTCGGCCTTCAGGTCGTCCTCGCTGAGCAAACAACAAATACGAAAGTGCTGTAAATTGTAACCCTTAAAAGTCTCCTCTGTCCCTCTTTAAGGCTGCGTTTCTGTCCCTCTCCTAGGTGAAACCCGGCATTCCCGTTCCCAAAGTGCCAGAGCTGAATCTGGTTCACAGGACCTATAAGTTCAATTGTAAACATAACTCATGATGTATGGATCAGCCAGGTCACCGGTTGCCATGGATACACGTGAGCACCTTTACAACAGAAGGTCAGTCAGAGGAAAACTATGTTGTAAATTCAGTTTAATATTTATCCTGAATCAAGTTGAAATAATTCCAGTGGCAGACGTCATACACAGCAAAATGAACAAAAAAATACCGTTAGTCAACTACAAGTCTTCTAAAGCTACTGCTGTGTTTTGGGATAAATTTAAAGAAATCTTTCATTACGTTTCTAATTAGCAACAATTCACATTTCTTCTTGTGGATTATAATCGATCTGCACTTGCCATTTTCCTGCTTGAACCATGATATCTGAGAATATTTTTAATAAATAAGACAAATGCTGGTCAGGAACAAAATATTTCTGCTCCAAGAAATAAAGAAATAAATAAAGACAAGCTGAGGACAAAAAGATAATGTCCTCATTAATTAGGGTAATAAAAGTAAATTACTGTTTCCTTTACAATTAGAGCCAAAGTCATCAATTATTTACATTGTCGACTAATCTGTTGACTATTTCCTCAATTAATCAAATAATTGTTTGGTAGAAAATGTCAGAAAATGGTAATAAATAAAAATGTTGATCAGTATGTTATACATCCCAACATGACAAATGTCTTGTTTTTGTCTAAATATATTCAGTTTACACTCACAGAGGAGGAAAGAAACCAGAAAATATTCACATCGAAGAAGCTAAAATACGAGAATTTAGAATTTCCGTTCTTAAAAAATTACTTCAACCAATAATTAAGTTAAATCAATAGTTGACAGCTGAGGGATTAATCATTGCAGCTCTAGTTACAATCATAAAGTCAAAGTGCGTCACACAGAACTGAAAACACGTGAACTGTTCTAAAGGGTTCTGTGTTCAAAATGCCATCGTGTAAATAATGCAAACTCTGTGGTCATGGTGCTGTCTGAGAAAAGTCTCTAAACTTGCGTCACTTTCTTTACACTATTATGTGCCTGACAAACAGTGTAGATTTACATCCACCGAGTCCAACAGCAGCAGTGACACAGTCAGTGACTTAAAACCACTGGATGTTTTTATGACAACAGTTAGCATTCAGAGCTTATTTCAAAATAAGCACATAGCAACAAACCCTTACATGCAACATCTATTGGAAAAAATGTTCTAAAAATACCTTGTATAAATCATAAAACTGTAAAAACAAAAGTAGACATTAAAAAAAAACTCATTCATCTTAAACATTAGACTCCAAAGTCAAAGTCATGTTTCATCTTTTCCAGTCAGACCTCCCTGGTTTGTTCTGTTTTTAGTGCTTTCTGTGCACTGCTAAAAATAATACCTCTACAAACGTGGCTGTAAAAATTTATTTTTTTTCTTTTCTTTGTCTGTTTGCATGAAGATCTCCCCCAAGTGGCAGCCATGTGTTCGGCTCTTCAGCCGAGGAGAAGTTCAAACAAACATCAATGTGGAACCGAGGCGGGCAGCTCTCTGCTGCAAACTGTGACACTCAGCGAGGCGCCCGTTAGGAGAGCAAAGACTGAATCTGAGTGACAGTCAACATGTTACAGTAGCACCACTGCAAGCCTGTGAACACTGATTATATACTGTAGGATTGAACAGAGGCAGTACAATACACTAGTTCAGATTAAACATACTGAGAGATACTCATAGCTGATTACTTCTGCAAGTACAGGGATTTAAAAATATTTTTTAAATGAATCTAAGATTGGCACTGGAGGAAGTTAAAGGTAGCCTGCAATGTTCTCCTGGAAACAAATCAAAACTATGTTCATTGCAATTATGGAAAAACAGTAACACTTTGCAAATCCAACTATTCAGACAAGTTTTAATCCTGCATTGATGACATCCGTGTGCTGGCAGTCTTTTTCTTTCCTGTTCCTGCATTACTTCATCAAATGCTAAATCATTGTATGACTATGTATCGCCCGAGTGCACACACATATGTCCTCATGCACATGCAGAAAATAACACTATTAGAGCATAAAAACACCACATTATGCATAAATACACTGACAAACTAAAACAGTGCAGCAAAAATATAGCCGCCTTCAACAATAGAAGCATGTTCAAATGCAACGATAAATTCCACCTGTAGCCCCCGAACAAATGATACAAAACCTGTTTTATATGCAGATAAAATGGTGGTTGTAAAAAGCTGTGAATACGCCACAGTTCCTGAACAACGCTCAGAGCTGAACATTTGTGTACTTTAGGTGAAAGTATTACATTCTGTGCAGTGATGTTAAACAACCCTCCTGGAGGCTAATTCAGATCCAGGTTTCTCCAGTGGCAATGCAGAAAAATGCCCTGAGTTACTAAAAGGGTTCTTAGTCCAAGAGGAAAGTTGCTGCTGTAAAACTCAGCTTTGGCTACGGTTATAATAAACTTTTACAGTGATAAATATACAACTACAGTTATGGACTGGTCATTGACACCAACTGCCGTCTCCTCTTTGAGAGCCCTGTGCTTCAGTGACCCGTCCATCTACCCCATCTTCCTCCCTGTGCAGACTTGGTGGCTGTATAACTGCCTTTAACTCTCAGCTTAATTTACTCCATTGGAATTACCACAGCCACTTGGCTAAGGTAAAAGGTTGAAGTACTGGTTCATTACATTCTTACCGTAAAATGATAGTGTGCAGCACATTTTATTCAACAAGTGCCTATAAAAAGGTGAAACCCATAATTTTGTTTTGTGCGCTCTATTTAAATGTAAGGAACTTTTGTAACAAAGGATAACAAAGGATTAGGAGCTACGGGCAACTCAAGGTAGGCAAACAGAGAGCATTGTGGTAGCTTAGCTAGCAATGGGCACAAGACAAAAACTTCTATCATACTTAATAACATCTGTCCAGAGCTCAGTTGTTTATGACATTGACAGTGTTCTTATATCCAAGTAGCACACGCAGAGACTAGAGATGTCCGATAATATCTGCTCACCAAGCGTGTAAACAAGTGTGGCTGCAGTAACAAACATGTATCGGTGTCAGTTGATATCGGAATCGGATATTGAGAGTTGGACAATATGGGCATATCGGATATTGGCAAAAAAAGGCACTATTGGAAATCCGTAGTAGAGACGCTTTGGTGCCGTCTGTTGACTGAAACAGCAATATTAGGACAAATATCTTCAGTTATTGATTGTGGTCGACCTTTCCAACACCTGTGTGACAGCAGACAAAACCTAGAGATCAAACTGAAAAATGACAAGGTTTTTCCTTTAAGGTCTTTGTTCTCTTTTCATGGTATAGTTTGGTAAATTTGGGCCAGTAAGTTTTAAGCAATATATACGATCAGTTTCAGTTACTGGTCTGAGATGCTACACTGTTGAAAGCCTCGGACTTCTCTAACAATACCTCCTCCTCCATCGTTTCATGTCTCTGTCTGCTCCAACAAAACATAAAGCCATTTGACATCCTGCTGAAACGCATCCTGAGGTTTTTCCATATTACATGTTTTATTAGTGGAAGCTCCATATCGTGTCCATCGACTGCCACCCACCACAGGAGACAGATACCTCTGGCCCAGTGATTCAGCTCATGTACAGTGGCGTACTGCAAATAAACTCAGTGTGAGAGATTTGTGGTGGCCTCCCAAGTTGCTATACTCACTGCCCGACCGCCACTTGGCAAGGAAATTGAAAATTATGACGAGCACTCAGCTTTATACATAAATCCATCAAGGATGTCTTGTAAACTGCTATATGTGCACGGTGGAGGTGGCAGCAATGAAAGGAAAAGGCTTGTTATAAAGTGAATGTCATTTATCACACACCTCCTCCATGTAAGAAGAGTTTATGGCCCTGAGCAAATTATCCAATTATGTGAGCCAACAACCAGCCACTTTCTTCAAGATGTTTAAATCCTCCCTGAACTCTGCCACAGTATGAGATGAACTCCCATTAAAATCTCTCCAGAGGATCCCTGAGGCAACGTCTGCAACGCTGTAACTCACCGGTTGTACAGAACATTAAGCTGACATTTCCATTTTGTATCCAGCAGCACACAAATCAACAATGAATACAATCCCTTTCATTAAATGTCATGTATTAACTAAAGCTGCAGGCCAAAAAACTACAAGTCCATTTTGAAAAATCTGTCAAGAATATCTCGATTAAAGGACTGACTTTTTTTAGCAAAGTGGAATTATTCACTTTTTTGGGGGGGTTTCCTCTTGATGAAGCCTCATCAAACATCTCAGTCTTACTACACTTCACACTACATGGTCTATTCTGTGCATACAATCACATCCTACAGAAATCATTTATCCAAACTGGACTCTGCATATTATGTTTGATCACTTTTATGAAACTGGAGAAAAATATGATATCATTCAGGAATTAAACACCTCTTCTTGTGTATTTAATGCTCAGACAGAGTTAGAGCAAACAACAGCCTGAGCCTATAATGACATCATTCTGCAGCAGCTGTAGTTTAAGCCAAGTTTCTACTGTACTTCACAACTTCATCCAACTACTTGGATCCATAGATTACACTCGTCCCAGATGGTCTTCAGCTGTCATGTTTCTACAAACAGTGAAGTCATTTCTGAGGAACTAGTTTATGGAAACTACTAGAGATTTAGTCAGACATTATGATGAAAATGTAACTGAACTACTACTGAAGTTTAAAAAAAAAACAAAAAAAAAAACACCTCCTGCAGCTAAAATTACTCAGAATTTGGTCAAAACAAGCATTTTAGGCAAGAAAGAGGCCCAAAACGAATGTGAGACTCCAAACTACAACTTGTAGAATACTGACCATAAAGTAGATGGATATAAAAAGTCATTGTTGACATTTGCTCATCGTGTACATCAACAGAATGTAATGACACATAAATACTTAAGACGAAGATGCTGCACCCACTGAGCCACACAGGGTGTTGACCACCACCGTTACTGTATGATTTGTCACTGAATGTTGTTGGATTCTCCCTGTAAACTCAGAGGAGGCTTCCACTGTGTGGCCTGACCTCTTGGCAAACGGCTTGACGCCCTGCAGCAGTCCAACACCAACAGACAGCCGACCAACTGACCAACGGATAGTAAAAAGCTTTGACTGCGGGATTTGTCTTTGTTTAAAAAAAGACACTGTCAAACCTCATTTTAAAGTGGTGCTGAAATGTATCCGACCACCAGAGGATGAAGGGGGTAAAACCAAAGATGAGTGACAGTAACACAAGGTGTAAAACCTCAATAACTGCCTCTGCAAAAAAAGGAAATGGAAACACTGGCAACATACATGATTCACTCCATCTCCATTCTTTCTTCTCGCTCTCTCTTTCATCATTCCTCCTTCCATCCCTCCATCTCCATCCACCTGTCTGTCATCCATATGTGCTTCTCTCCTACCGGCAGTACAGTGGAAATATTTCGCAGATACCATAAAAGTGCGTATGCAGTTTTCTCACCTCATTCCTGGAAGGTATCACACTGGGCCATACTGTGCCAAGCTGTCACACAAGCACATCAGCTTTTTTCCTGGATGTATTTGTTTTTTAGGGTTTTTGCTTATTTTCACATCAGATTTTTTTTTTTTTTGCCTATCGATGGGCAACTATAATAAAACATTTTCTGTTTCCTTTAGATATGCAAAGGACTGCAAGGTGGCTCAGTGGTTACCACCATTTCCTTGCAGCTAGAAGATCCCCGGTTCGCGTCCTGGTTAGGACACCTGTGTGGAGTTTACATGTTCTCCCCGTGCAGCGTGGGTTCTCTCCAGGTTCTCCGGCTTCCTCCCACACAGTCCAAAAAACATGTTGAGGTTAATTGTTGATTCTAAATTGTCCGTAGGTGTGAATGTGAGTGTGCTTGGTTGTCTGTCTCTAAGTGTAGCCCTGTGATAGACTGGTGACCTGTCCAGGGTGTCCCCTGCCTTCACCCTGAGTCAGCTGGGATAGACTCCAGCCCCCCACGACCCTTAATGAGGATTAAGCGATGTATAGATACTGGATGGATGAATAGTTGAACAAATGCACTGTTTTTAGGTAAAGTAGGATGATATCCTGGAGTGAGGGGTAAATGATGATTCATGTCTCTGGAACTATTATGAACTAAATTATGAAAACCTGTGAGGGGAACATTACAGTGCAGAGAAAACAAGGAAGAGAACAGGGAAGTTTAGGTAGCGGATTGTCAGAATTGAGTCCAGCTGCTACCTTTTTCATCGTTGCAACATTTTGATTCGTATAAAATCCTTCTCCATATGTGATCCTGTGATGAGATATTTGGAATGATCTCATCTTGTCTCAGTCTCACATACTAGAGATAGATTTGAGTCCGAGAGCCAGAAATTCACACTAAGCAAGCAAACACAGGCTTCTTGTGAAGTTTGACATTCTTCAACTTCCACCGGCTAAACTGTTTGAACAGCACTGAATCAAGGTTTTGGCAGAACCATCCACCACTTGCTGGAATCAGGAATTATTTAGAGAGTTGTGCTGAGCCTCACTTCCTTTTTCTTACTAACTGGGAGAGGCAGCAGAAAATCCACAACAAGAAGGTTTTTGAGGTGAAACTTGCAATAGTGAAGGAGGACGCTGGAAGGAGTTTTAGTTGGAACATGCTTTTAAATGTTATACAAAACACTTGTTGTGATGTGGGAGCTGTCAACAGTTTCTAGGTCACATATTTTTGAAACTTAACTTTGCCAAAAACTAGATAGTGCTATAGCAACAGACAACAAATATTGGAAAATACCATTTGTAGCAGTAAGTGTAACCAAATGTTATGCTATCAAAAAAGAAAAATGCTGAATATAATCTTGTACAAAACAATACTCTCAAAAAAGTTCTGCTTGAGCCTATTTTCAAAATTAGATTTTCACAGTCTTTGTCAACAGGTTTTAGTTACAATTTATGTATTTTTACTGTGAACTGTAATCTCTTAAGAATTTTACCTCAAAAATCAAACAAGTTAGAAAATGTCTGCACCTCTTCAAGCTAAAGTCTATCACTCACAGATACTCTAAACATGATAGAAAAAAAAGAACAAACATGGAATTTTGGAGAATTGTCCACGTTTAAGAATTCTGATCTTACACACATGTTCACTTCATCTAAGCTGATTACCAGCCACAGTGGAAACATCACAATCCTACGAGCCTGTACGTATTTTTTCATAAACATCAGACATCTTAATCATTGGCACGTCTGTGCAGACTGGATTCAATCAGTAAAAACAATATCTGCTGCAGATCACTAGCAGCTATGCACACCACTAAATCCTACCAAAATTCTGTTTCGCATCAATATCCTGCATTATGATCGTAAATTACATATTTAACAAGTGAAGATGCATTTATTATTTTACACAGATCACAGGTAATTGTTTACCAATTCACCACAGCGCCTAGCAAATAGTTATACCACTGATTAGCCAGTAACAAGTAACAAAAGAAGCATTTTACCTGGAGCCAGGTACCTGGAGCATTTTACCTGGAGCCAGGTAAGTCCTTCCTTCTGTTCACCCGTGAGCTCGTTATAAAGTCCACATGGTGTTAAATTGCGGGGAAATTCAATACAGGTCCACCTTGTCTTTTGGTGTTAACTTTTCCAGACGTTTGAACATGAAAACTGAGGCTCACACAGGTGGAACAGCTCACCTGGCTGCTGCCTCACCTGCAGGCTGACGTCATGCTAACAGTTAGCATCTGACGTTACCTTGATTCACCTGCACAGCTTCAGCACCTTTTATGATAGAGACTGACACCACTGTTTGACTGCTGACTCTTATCATGTGTTTATAGCCATGTAGACACACAGGAGAACTCATATAATTATATAATCATACAAAGTGCAGTTTATTAGGCTTTTTTATGGTACTCTCACATGATCACATGATCATACTGTGTCCATCCAGCCCTTTTGCTTCTTCCTTTAGGTTCTGGGACACTTCCACCCCGGGGGTGTGCTCCGTCAGGGTGGAAGTGGCCGGGTTTAATGGGTTCTGTTCGTTTTTCCTAAAACCCTGTCGGATAGCAAGGTTTTTGGATTGTTAAGGGTCGAAACGTCAAGTCACGACTGTATATTACAAATAGGTGAAATCTGTCAGTTTTGTTTTTGTAAATTAAACAATGTCAAATTAGTAACTTTACTTTCCACTAAAAATACCAAATATAATAATAATAATAATAATCCATCCATCCATCCATTATCTATACACCGCTTAATCCTCACTAGGGTAAATAAATGAAGCAACTGTGGAATGCCACTTCTTTATACAGCTACCAGAAGTTAATGTAGTTTAGTGCAACAGTTCTCCACTAAATTCTACCCTTATGGCAGTTTTAACATTAGTTTGTGTTTTAGCTGTTGATTGTTTTTGTGAAGTCGTGTTTGTCATGTTTTGTCTACCCTTACACCAAATTTTAAGCACTTTTAGATAAAACAATATAATTTAACAACACTAAAGCAAAGGTATGGACACAGTTACATGTATAAGATATAAATATATTTACATTTGTTTTTCTTTATGTTCCAGTCACATTCAGCTCTGCCACAAGCTCATATAGGTCAAACAATGTTTCATAACTTATTTCCAAGTCTGTAAAGACGGTGCTTGGATTGATTCACATTGTTTTGAAGTTAGTTTCTTATGAAGGAGGGGAGTAAGCATGATCTGCCAGCTGAGTGGAAAACTGTTTTCTTGTTTCTGGGATTTCTTTTGCTGTTTTCCTACAGAGCCTCAAAGAATAAATCCCACTTCACACACGCATTGGAGCGACTATAGTCAAACTCACGGATCTTTTGAATTATATTTCATTCACAGATCCAGTCAGCTTCACCTCTGCTCAAAATAAACTGACCAGATGTGTCGACTGGTGTCATCCCCCCACTGTTCAAAGCTACTGACAGATCAAAGTTTCCACTGTGAGGCTATTTAAGGGAGTAGAGCCAATTCTACAGGGAATAAAACGGTTTTCCACTGCGACCTCCCAGGTGGGGTTCGAGGAAAGAGGTCGCAAGGTCAAAAGTAAGAGAAGCAGCAGCCCCCACGTAATAATATGAACCACTCAAACCAGAGGATGTAGGAAAAGTAGGAAACAGTTAATTGTGTAAGAAAATAAGTCGTGACTGACTAACTGCATGTAAAAGCATATCATTTAGAGGATTAAGCATAAACTGGATATCATCTACATAATAATTATTGTTTGTAGGAATGTTCTGGGCTAAAGTTTCTCTAATGTTTATGGTTCCCCCTTTGACAGGATCTCACAATAAAATGTGACTCTGGTCTCGGTCCGACTCTCTCCAGCATTCCTTCCTGTTTGTCGTCATGGAGCCAGCAGGATATAAAAGCTCCTCCTCTGCTTAGTCCTGAGACAGAACGACAAAGAGACGCAACCTTCTGCTACAACAGCCCGAGAGGAGGGAAGATTCAACCCTGACCCAAAGGACTCGATTCCAGTCATCTGAATTGGAGAGAACTTTTTAGACTGCAGATACTTTTGACTCTGCTTCACAGGAAGATGACCAATATGTCAGATAGAAGTGTGTTTGTTTTCTTCGTTGTAGCACAGGTAGGAATTACAGCTTGTGTTATCTTTTTGAGGTTGAGGTTCTGACAGTAGTTTTCAGACAATAATTAAAGATTAGAATGCACAACAATAGTACTTTGTTTTTTATAGATGTTAATGTGCAGTCTTAAATTATAACTTAAATTGAATAGCTGGTAAAACTTTTTACTCGCACAAAAGTGTCACAAAGGTTTATTGAAGCTGTTATGTTATGACAATTGAACTAGCCTGTTTGTTCTTTACCAGCTTTTGCATCATTATTTTGTATAATAATGTAACGTTCACTGCTGTTTGTCCAGAAGTCGTCCTCTTGATTAGTTTAGTTTAGGATTCCCAGCATGTAAATCAGTGATTTCCTCTTCCTGTGCAGGTTATTACCCTGGTCTGGTCCCAGGTGTGTCCTCGTCGGTGCCCCTGCCCTAAAGAGCCCCCTCTGTGTCTCCCTGGGGTGCCTCTGATCCTGGATGACTGCGCCTGCTGCCTGGTCTGTGCTGCTCAGAAAGGCCAGGCTTGTTCTGAACTGAACCCCTGTGACACCCGCAGAGGGCTGCAGTGCGACTACTCAGCCGACGTCCACAGGAGGACGGGAGTCTGTGCCGGTGAGTCAGGCCTCAGTTGTCTGAAAAATACTTCTTGTGAGTTTGTCTCTTTTGTAACCATTTTTCTTCATGTTTCATCTCCTGCAGTTCACCAGGGGAACGTGTGTGTTCTGGATGGTTCTGTCTACCAGAACGGTCAGACCTTCTTCCCCAGCTGTAAATACCAGTGCGTGTGCAGGGACGGCCAGATCGGCTGTGTGCCGCGCTGCAACGTGGACGTCATGCTGCCTGGACCTGACTGTCCGATGCCCCGCAGGGTCCAGGTGCCCGGAGAGTGCTGCGAGAAGTGGGTCTGTGAGCCCCAGACTGAGGCCAGCGCTCTGGGGGGCTTCGCCATGGCAGGTGAGTGGATGATGTACAGACACACACTATATGTACATACAAATACACACTGTATATACAGACACACATCGTAAGTACAGACACACACTGCATATATACAAATGCACACTACATATACAGATACACACTGTACGTACTGATCGACATTGTATGTCCAGATAAGTACTGTATACACACATACATACTGTTAGTACAGATACACACTGTATACACAGATACATACTGTTAGTACAGATACACACTGTATGTTCACATACACACTGTATACACAGATACACTGTTGACGTTGGTGTCACCACAGTGTGAGACACTGAAGGTTATGAACATTTCTCTGACCTGTTCGGGGTTAAAGGCAGCAAGGAAGGATAAACAGATGTAAAAGAGGAGGAGGAGGAGGAGGAGGAGGAGGAGAAAACACAGAGGAAAGAACAACAGTGTGAATATACCTTTAAACATTAACTTTGAGAAAGTTTGCTCACAGACACAATAAATGTCAATCTTCATTTTAGTTTTTAGTTTATTTATTTATTTTTTCAGGGACAGCACACAGTTAACAGTAAGTGCACCAGAGTTAGCACCTGATTTGCATCTGTTGTCTCTGAGCAGGTGCAGAAAAAGAGAACAACCACAGAACAATAAATACATAAAACAAGACTAAACCTCACAGTCCATCAGTGTGAGATAAAAATCAGTAGAAGCAATAAATTATAGGTAATCATTGTTTTTGACAGTTTTGTGCTGACTCTAGCCAGATCTTGAGGCTGGTTTTAAACTCGAATGTTTGTGGGGATAGAATTTAATGTGTTTACTGCCTTAACTGAGAAAGCAGACGAACTAAAAGCTGTGTTTCTGAGCTGAGGTTCCAAATCACCTCCAGTAGATGTTCTGGTCCTACCTGCCCTGTCACTGCAAGATTATTAATAAGTTTGAGTTGTGCATTTTTGGAAAATGTTGCAATATAATATTTTTGGATTTCTTTTCTCAAGTTTTCAAGTTTTGTTACATTTTTCCTGGCTGATGTGCAGATTTTTTGTCCCTCTGTGTTCATCCAGCATATCGCCAGGAGGAAACAGTGAGCTTTGACGGCTGGGATCCCAGCCTGAACTGCATCGAGCAGACCACCGAGTGGGGTGCCTGCTCTCGAACATGTGGTATGGGCGTCTCCACCAGGGTCACCAACAAGAACCAGCGGTGTGAGATGGTGAAGCAGAGTCGGCTGTGCATGATCAGACCCTGTGAGCAGCTGCAGGACCAGCTCACACAGTTGGCACCAAAGGTGTGTGCAAGTTTTCACCTTGTATAGCCACCAGGATCATGACAATTTATATGCTTTTTGCTCAGTTGCATGTGGATTTTGGTAAACATATTATGTGTTGGTCCCCCTGCAGAGAGGCAGTAAGTGCCAGAGGATGGTGAGGAGTGACACAGCCGTCCACCTCTCCTACAAGAACTGCACCAGCGTCCAGGCCTACAAGCCTCGCTACTGTGGCTCCTGCACGGACGGCCGCTGCTGCACGCCGCACAGAACCAGAACCGCCCTGGTGGACCTCCAGTGCTCCAACGGAAAAACCGCCAGGAGGCCGGTGATGGTGATCCTGACCTGTGCCTGCCACAGTCACTGCCCTCGAGACAACGCGGTATGGCCGCCGTCCGAGCTGGGATACAGCGGCATGAGAGTATAGGACAACACTAGGATAGGATTCTAAACAGACTGTGTCTCTAGAACCATAAATGCCTGGAGCTGGGTTGAAAGACACTTCCCTTTACTCTAAACTATGAGTTTCATTAACTCTAAAATGTTAATTAAAACAACATGATCTATATGGTGCAATAGTCCAAACTGTGCAGCATAGAGGCCTTTAATTTTCAACATAAAGAATCCAAAGTCATTCTAGGAGCTGCAGTAAAAAGCTGCTTTTTTTTCTTTCTTTGACCTGGATGACTGAAAATTGACACTGACGTAGTTTAGATTTAATCCATAAAACAATAATCCTCATCTGAAGTCACAGAGAATTAAATATGAATATTAAATCCTGTGGACAAATTAGTGTTACCTTCACTAAGCACAGTCAACGCACTTGTGACATTTGATTCTATGCTTCTAGAGTTTATACTGCAGTTCATTCACAATAGACTTTACTTTAAAACTGTTCAGAAGTCAAATAGTATGAAGGTACACTGTCAGGAGAATCACGGCTGCCTTCAAACCTTCTCACTTGATGGCAAATCAGACATTATTTAGCATTTTTTTTTAGACAAAGAGCATGAAACCAGAGCATCTTGTTCTGCATAAATTAAGAGGACGCAGGCTTCTGCAATGTAATGTCGCCAGTAGATTAAAGAACTGCAGAGTAAAAAACAAAACAAGAACGATAATGGTGTAATCAGCAGGAAAGTAGAAGTTACAAACAGAGGAGATCAGCAACGTTTCATTCACGCTGCTCTGGAAATTTTCCAACTATTGGACACATTTTTGAAATAACTGAACTGTGGACTTTGACGTGATTCCAGACGAAGGCTCCTTCGACGAAACAGAGGTCACTGTGGTGTCTTAGTGTCATTTCTAACATCTGCCTGAAACCTCACCCTGACATAAATAATGTTCCCATCAATAAATGCAGAAATTTTTTAGGTTTAGAAGGGCTGATGTTTTTCCATTTTTTGTTAAAGGTAGTGCACATAACAGTTATTTGTAATGACAAAAGTTCTGTAAATACTTGCTGTATAGACTGAGTGTGTATCAAATACACAGCGTTATTCGCTAATAATATGAATTGTATATATTGGTTTGTGATATAAATGTTGTCTACTTGAATTATGCTTCACTCTGCTGTTTCCTGTATCTTTCTGCAAAACAAAACATCGGAAATAAATGTGTATTTTTTGAACGAAGGTTCTAATCTCTTTATTGTCATACAACAATGGAAACTGACATTTTCAGATTGATTTTGTTGAAGGGAAATGAGCATCAGGAAGTGGATGTATACAGTAAAGTGCAGTGGAGAAGAAAATGTATGTTTTAGGTGAATAGATGAAGCAGGATGAGATGCTTTATGAACAGACAGGAAGGAAATATGCATCTGAGAAGGAGGAAGTAACGATTAAGTGGAGAAGGAAGAGAAAATGAGGTGGTTTTCATGACTAAATGTTAAATAAACTTTGCATTAGGCCTCTACAAAGCAACAGGCTTCTGCTGGTGTTTGGTGTGTGGTTGGTCATTGGTCTACATCACACTTTTCTGTTAGAAATGTTATCCTCATGGATGTGTTAAGTGGGTTTTAGGTCAGTCAAATGTATGTCAAGTGTCACCTTATACTAACAATATGGCTGCTTTACATTTATCAGGACTGTTTTATCCAATAACTTTGATCTCAGCATGTAAGATTCTCTATATTTTGTCATGTCTCGTACCAGGTGTTAGGTTTTATTTAGTTTTTTGTCTTGTATTTGTGTTGTCTCGTGGCTCTTATTTTGAAACCTCTTTGCCCTCGTGTTTCAGGAACCTTGCCCTCTCCCCGGTGTTTCCTGTGTCTGATTGTCTACCCAGCCCTGATTGTCTCCACCTGTTCCTCATTACCTTGTGTGTGTATATATAGTCTGCGTCTCCCTTTGTCCTCTGCCAGTTCATCTTGTCATTGAGTCAGGCTTCACGTTCTAGCCCTCTTCATGTCCAGGATTTCCCCGTTCATGTCCCTTGTGGAAACTACCTTCAGGTTTTGTATTTTGTTTGCTACTTTGTATTCAGCCTCTTTCCTAGTCAAGTGTTTGAGTTGTTACTTTGTTTAGAAAGATTAAGTTTTTCCCCATTGAGTGATTTTTAGTTTGTATTTCCTCATCGAGTGATTTTTTTGGTTCTTTATTCTCCTCGTTAGAGTGACGTTTTGAGTTTTGGTTTTTTATTGTTGAATGATATTTCTGTTGATACTTTTGTAAATAAATCAGTTTGAGAATGTTTTTTGAGTCGTGCATTTGGGTTCGCTTTTTTGTTGGTCTTGTCATATTTAACCCTATTCAGGACTTTCATGTTGCCATATGTTAAAGGTCTTTTGGGGTCCATCAGTATTCATTTTAGACTTTTATACTATGTTAAATAAATGTTCTGATAAGTTCGCGTATTTTTGGTTTCAAATGTCCCTCTTTTTATATTGAAAAAAAATCTTCAAAAATAAAAAAACAATACCTGTCACCTAAACCAAATGGCCTGGAGTCCAAAAGACACTAAAAGTCCTAAACACACGCTGGTTTGCCTTCTCAGATAGCGTTAAATCCTTTGGTTCAGAAATAAACGGAAACATTAACAGTTCCCTTCTAACACTCCAGATGTCGGTGTGATCACATGGGACTCAGGAGTTACTTAACGGTCCGAACCCGGCTGGCGGTGGGTGGTGACCCCCTGACATCTGTCCCTGAACCCAACCTGGGAGGTCAGAATGGAAAACCCTAATACCCCCTGCGGGATTTCCAGTGTTTCCTAAAATAGCACCTCAGTGGAAAGTTCAGTTCACAGCTCGGATCAGTTTGGACTCACACGGTGTTCGGAACATCTGGTCGCAGCTTTGTTTCTGCCGGGAGGAGGTGTGTGGTGATGTTTTCTTATTCTACTGTTGCGTATTAGTTAAGCATTAAAATCTCATTAAGACTTTGCATATAAACAAGAAAAGGTGCAGAGTACTGGAAATCAATCTTACCCTGTACAGAGGTGGCTTGAGGAAATTCCCAAGCCAAGCTCCCTGTGGTGTGATGTTGTGGTTATTAGCACTGAACTCTACATCTCTGCAGCCAAAAATAGCCAGGCCTTGTACATGAAAAGACAGAAACACTGGTGCACTATAAACAGAGAAAGTCACTCAGCCTGCAGTGACATTAACAAAACAGCACTGTGGTAACCAGTATCTAGAGGTTTGAATGTGGTGGCAGCAGCCGGAGCATTTGGAAATAAGCCTTTCATTTGCAAAATATAGTTAAGTACCTTTGATTGCAGGGGAAAGGCTGATTCCCCTATAACTCGGTGAAGTTTGTTGGTTGAACATTTCTTTATTAGAAGTTGTCTTATAGCTCAAAAAGCAAACTGTTCTGTTCATTTTTTTGTTGAGCCTAAACATGTAAAGTATTTGGTATTTTTTTTCTTTTAATTCCCTTCAAATTTCTCATATTTCATTATAATAATTTCTCTAATGGATCGGTTTCAGGTGGATGCTCTCTGTCTAGAATCCCTCCTTCTCTCATTTCATGAACAGACAGAAGTCTTGATGCAGAAATGATCAAACTATTTTGTCAAAGTTTGTTGTTTTTAAACAGGAATCTTTGCCACTAATTCTCTCTGTTGCTGCTCTGCAGGCTGAGAAGACACATAGAAATACAGTTGCAGCCAGAAGTTTACCTACACTGGATAAAAAGACAACATCCTTTTGTCTGATATTAAATCCGACTAAACTTTTCCTGTTTTAGGTCACTGAGGATTACCAAAATTATTTCTATTTGCTAAATGCCAGAATAATGAAAGAGAGAATGCTTTAGAAAAATTTTTACTACTTTCTTCAAAGTCAAAAGTTTAAATACACTAAGATTACTATGCCTTCAAACTATTTGGGAAAGCCCAGATGATGATGTCATGGCTTTGGAAGCTTTTGATAGGTTCATTGACAACATTTGAGTTAATTGGAGACACACCTGTGGCTGTATTTTAAGACACACCTCCAACACACTGCTTGCTTTTGTGACAACATGGAAAATCTAAAGAAATCAGCCAAGATATCAGGAAGAGAGTTATGGACCTCCACACGTCTGGTTCATCCTTGGGTACAATTTCCAGATACCTGAAGGTTCCACGTTCATCTGTTCAAACAATTATACGCAAACACCATGGGAATGTCCAGCGATCATACGGCTCAGGAAGGAGATGGGTTCTGTGTCCCAGACATGAAGGGTTTTGGTGCAAAACGTGCGTATCAACCCCAGAACAAAAGCTAAAGACCTTGTGAAGATGCTGCTGAAGCTGGTAAGAGAGCGTCATTATCCACAGTGAAACCAGTCCTGTACCGACATGGGCTGGAAGGATACTCAGAGAGGAAGAAGACTTTACTCCAAAAGCAACATAGAAAAGCCAGATTACAGTTTTCAAATACACACAGGGGCAAAGTTTTTTTAATTTCTGGAGACATGTCCTATGGTGTAATGAAACTAAAACTGAACTGTTTGGCCATAATGACCATCGTTACAGAACACCATCCCAACTGTGAAGTACAGGGGTGGCAGCATCATGTTGTGGGGGTGTTTTGCTGCAGGAGGGACTGATGAACTTCACAAAATAGATGGCATCATGAGGAAAGAACATTATTTGGAAATATTGAAGCAACATCTCAAGACATCAGCCAGGAAGTTAAAGCTTGGGCTCAAATGGGTCTTCCAAATGGACAATGACCAGAAGCATCCTGCCAGATTAGTTACAAAGAGGCAGAGTCAATGTTTTGGAGTGGCCATCACAAAGCCCTGATCTCAATCCTGTAGAAAATTTGTGGGCAGAGCTGAAAAGGTTTGTGTAGCAAGTAGACCAACAAACCTGACTCTAGTTCTGTCAGGAGGAATGGGCCAGAATTCTATCAAACTATTGAGAGAATCTTGTGGAAGGAAACCCAAAAAAAGACAACGCTACCAAATACTAAGGAAATGTATGTAAACTTCTGACTTTGAAGAAAGTAATTATCTTTCTCAAAATTCTGACATTTAGTGATTGAAATAATTTTGGTAATCCTGACTGACCTAAAACAGGAAAAGTTTAATGCATTTAATGTCAAATAGTGAGAAACAAAAAGGTTATGTGTCTTTTTATACAGTGTCTGTGAACTTCTGGTGTCAACTGCATGACCCTTTAAAGTGTATTTTCTAGAAATCACTACACTTGAAAAAGTGCAGTTACATTTAGTCATGTTTTAGATGCAGTCTGTGGTCAAATGAATGTGTGCTGCTGTTTGAATGAAAGATGGGTTAACAGCTCCCTCTAGTGGTGTCTCCATCACCACACTCATGAACATGAAATAAGGCTTCAGTCAACAGCTGAACTTGAATGATGAAACTTGATGGTAGTGTCAGTTGTGTGTTTACATTTATTTTGTCTATTTAACACAAAAAAATCTACTCACTAATGACAAAAAACATAGTTACAGCTTCAAAATCCTTTATTGGGATTTACAGATGTACTTTATATGGAGCTTTATCATTCAGTTTTTGATTTCTTAACACCATATAACTCTGTTTGGACATCCACCACTGTAGCAATGTTTAGTTAACCTTGATTTTTTTTTTTTTTT